>NW_016897757.1:0-475 GCF_001698545.2 Rhinopithecus bieti | reverse complement strand
ATTGTATGTTCTCACTAATAACTGGGAGCTAAGCCATAAGGGTGCAAGGCATAAGAATGATACAATGGACTCTGGGGACTTGGGGGAAGAGTGGGAGGTGGAGGGGTAAAAGACATACAAATATGGTGCAGTGTATACTGTTCGGGTGATGGATGCAGCAAAATCTCACAAATCACCACTAAAGAACTTACTCATGTAATCAAATACCATCTGTACTCCAATAACTTATGGAAAATATAAAATAAAATTTTAAATACACCACAGAACTAAACTTCAAAAAAATTAATAAATAAAATAAAGTTGGAAATAGCAATGTAAAATGGAAGTTGTTTATTAGATAGTGAAATTTTTAAAAAAAGGCCAAGATTCTTTTTTGTGTTTGATAGGTGATTGAATAATTTTGGAATTTTGGAAGATTTTATAACTAGGTATGTGTACTAAAATTAAAGGTAAATAATAAAATAAAAGTAAAATT
>NW_016897756.1:0-288 GCF_001698545.2 Rhinopithecus bieti | reverse complement strand
GGCCGGGCGCGGTGGCTCAAGCCTGTAATCCCAGCACTTTGGGAGGCCGAGACGGGTGGATCGCGAGGTCAGGAGATCGAGACCATCCTGGCTAACACGGCGAAACCCCGTCTCTACTAAAAAATACAAAAAACTAGCCGGGCGAGTTGGCGGGTGCCTGTAGTCCCAGCTACTTGGGAGGCTGAGGCAGGAAAATGGCGTAAACCCGGAATGCGGAGCTTGCGGTCAGCCGAGTTCCGGCCACTGCACCCCGGGCCGGGCTACAGATCCAGACTCCGTCCCAAAAAA
>NW_016897755.1:0-285 GCF_001698545.2 Rhinopithecus bieti | reverse complement strand
TTTTGCCCGTTAGTTGATGCAGTTTCTTCATAGTGTTGATGGTCTTTACAATTTGGTATGTTTTGCAGTGGCTGGTGCCATTTTTTCTTTTCCATATTTAGTGCTTCCTTCAGGAGCTCTTCTAAGGTAGGCTGGTGGTGACAAAATCTCTCAACATTTGCTTGTCTGGGAAGGATTTTACTTCTCCTTCACTTATAAAACTTAGTTTGGCTGGATATAAAATTCTGGCTTGAAAATTCTTTTAAGAATGATGAATATTGGCCCCACTCTCTTCTGGCTTATAGG
>NW_016897754.1:0-497 GCF_001698545.2 Rhinopithecus bieti | reverse complement strand
TGCATTGAAGCTTATTTTGACAAAGAAAATATTCTCAGGTAAAACTAGAAAGAAAGTTTCTGAGAAACACTTTTGTGATGGGTGAGATCATCTCAGAGTTACCCCACTGTTTTCATGGAGCAGTTTAGTAGCACTGTTTTGGGGAATCTGAGAAGGGATAGTTTGAATAACCTTGAAGCCTATGGTGACAAAGATAACATCTTCAGATAAACACTAGAAAGAAGCTTTCCAAGAAACTTGCTTGGGATGTGTGAATTCATCTCACAGAAGTACACCATTCTTTTCATGTAGCAGTTTGCTACCATTGTTTTCATGGCATCAGCAAAGTGATATTTGGGAGTGCATTGAGGACTATACTGAAAAGGAAATATCCTCAGATAAAACTAAAAGAAATTGTCTGAGAAACTGCTTTGTGATATGTAAATTCATCTCACTGAGTTACACCATATTTTCATTGGGCAGTCTGAAAACATTGGTTTCGTTGAATCTGTAATAGT
>NW_016897753.1:0-3683 GCF_001698545.2 Rhinopithecus bieti | reverse complement strand
AATCAAATAAAATTATCTGGTTTAAAAAAAAACCGTGTTATTTTGGTCAGTGACATCTTGGTTAATATTCAGCATATATTAATAACCACACTAAAGTTCAAAAAACTGAATTTCTCACTTGCTTCTATGAAGCAATAGAGCATATAATTTTAAGCTCAACTTGTCAATTTAAGATATATTATTTTACAGGTTTTGAGATACATAACACGAGAATGAACTAGTGCCAAATATTCCTCAGCTGTGTTCTTTTGCTGGTCTTTCTCCATCTTTGAATCATTTTATAATCTCTATTCTGTCTGAAGTAGTTCAACAAAATATCAAGGTGAATGTATTTTAAGTTTGAAGGATCAACAAAATTTTCATACAGGAGTAGTTCGTTGCAAATCTTCAAAGTGCCACAAAATAAACTGTACTCTTTAGCCAGACATTCAAGAGTTTTGACAATTTTACCCACTCAAGTTCCCTTCTTATACCCTGAAAATGAAGTCTCCTATCTAGACAAACTGGCCTCCTCATGTTTCTGGCACTTTGTCTCTTGTTCATGTCCTGTCACCTGCATGAAGTAGCTTCTTCCATGCTTTCTTCTTCTGCCTCCACCATATGCATCTTTTAAGGTGCAACAAAATCACATTTCCCCAAAAGTCTTTCTTTATTTCCCCAGCATTCCTTATTATCAATTTTCTCATGAGTCATATTAAAACCCTAATTTACATTGTTACTTATCCTTTTATATATAAGTTCTGTGATCTTTCAGAGAACAGGAATCTATATCAAATATTAGAAAACTTTCTATAAAGAGACAGTAAATATTTAAGGTTTTAAGGCTAAGAGTCACAATTCAGGATATTACATAAGTAGTCATAAAACAAGAGAGACAATGGAATTCTACAATTGTTAATGAAATTTAAATAATAAGAATTGAGTACAATCTTCTTAACTAAAATCTACTGATGAGAATAATAAAATATTTGAAAGGATAGCATTTTGCTTATTTGGAGGTCAAAGTTAATTGACTACAAATATTCCTCTCAGTGCTGATTTGTAATAGATTTTATGTACATTCATATGTCACAGAATAATGTTTTAGTTAACAATGAACCACATTTATAACGGTGTTCCCATAAAATTATAATATTGTATTTTACTATATTTTCTCTACATATATTTCCCTTTGTGCTAAAATTGCCTAGAGTATTCAATATAGTAACATGCTTTGCAGGTTGGTAGCCTAGCAGCATACAGCCTAGGTTACACCTTACAATTTGTGTTAAGTACACTCTAAAAGTTAGCACAATGATGATATAGCTTAAGAGCCCATTTCTCAAACTGTATTTCCATCATTAAGTAATGCATGACTGTATTTCATCTTTGAAGCTGTGTTTTACATAGACAGGTACTGTCAAATACTGATGATATTGATATCAATCCACAAGCATGATTTTATATGAGTACGTTCATCATTTGGAAGATATCAATGGAGTTCTATTAGATTTTCTTTGATATTTGCCTTTTAGTATGTCAGTACATTGCAGATTAATCCTTCTAATTAAAATTAAGTTGAAACTCATCAATTGCAAATGTAGATTTTGAAATGCATAAATTTCTTTTGCACTTGCACCAAAGTTTGAACTATGTTAATCCAACTGAGATTTGAGCAAATACATCCAATATAATTTGTGTGAGAATGGAGATTTGCTTCTTGTTCCAACTTTTGGCAGCACAGAAAGTGTATAAAGCAGTGTGACATTACTTGTCACTCAAAACGTTGGTTGTCAAAATGACTTTACCATAGTGTGATTTTCACATATAAGCACAGTTTTTTCCTGTAATTTTAGATTGAATTCATTAAGAAACACTATCAAGATGATACCTCCTTCTTCTTTTGAAAACATACAATCTCATTCTGGAGCCAAAACCTCACAGAAAGAGAAAAGAAAAAAACAAAAAACAAAAAAATTCTGCGAAGTCATCAAACTACCCTTTGGTGAAACAACTCAGGATATTTCAGATAAAGTTCATCACTGACACTAGTGGTTCAATAACACATAATGGAGTCAAATATTTTTTATAAAATAGCTGCTAATGAATAATACAATGAATAAGCTTTTAAAATCTTAACAGATTCCATTCCAGTTTGTATTGAATTTGAGTTTTCTAAACTTCTTTGAAAATGTCATCGTAGGTATTCACAGTGGCTAATGCTTTGGTCACTTCAAACTCAGCACTGAGTACTTGACAAAGCGATGACAACTGAGCAGTGTTGGTAGCATCAGGCAATTCATCAGGAACCAAGTAATACCAGGAAAAAAATTGTTTTGTTCTTTTTTTGATGCTCCTCCCAAAGTCCTCAACAATTCAAACAACTATTCTTGCCTAAAGGCTAAAATTTAAACAAGTTTATTTTCTATGGACAAATTTCTTCAGCACCTGCAATCAAACATGATTTAATTAACTCATCATTGGTAAGTGGCTTTCCTTGACTGATTAGTAAAGGAGGTACCTGAAAAGTTATGTTGTAGCCTCATTTTCATTTTTTTTCTTTCTTGGGAAAACACTGCACTGATAAGATATCTCATTTTAGATTTCCTCATTTTTTGGCCATTGGTTTCCTATGGATTGGGAATATTATGATGGTTGCTTAGTCTGTGATATGGTTTGGCTGTGTCCCCACGGAAATCTCAACTTGAATAATATCTCCCAGAATTCCCACATGTTGTGGGCAGACTGAGGGAGAGGTAATTGAATCTTAGGAGCTGATCTTTGCCGTGCTATTCCCATGATAGTCAATAAGTCTCACGAGATCTGATGAGTTTATCAGGGGTTTCACTTTTGTTTCTCTCATTTGTCTCTTGCCATGTAAGAAGTGTCTTTCACCTCCAACCAAGATTCTGAGGCATCCTAAGACACGTGGAACTGTAAGTGCAATTTTTTTTTCTTGTTCTCAGTTTTGAGTATGTCTTTATCAGCAGCATGAGAATGAACTAATACAGTCTGGTAATGGTTCTTTTAACTAGCGATAGTGTCATCACTTAATAAACAAAATGTTCTGTTGTCTACTTTAATAGACTTATTCACACTACACCTTGCCTCAAAATAGTAACATTCAAAGTTTACCTTCTCTTCTTTTATGTTTTGATGAAATGGATATTTCTATGTATAATTATGTAACTCAATACATAAATAAGTAAATAAATAAAACAAAATTTTAAACAATATACCTGACACTCAAAACACCTTTGAATTATGACTGTGATTTTGTAGAGTGTTGAACTGCAGTCAAAAGCAATGAAAGTACCATATATGTTCTCTGTTCCAACTGCTCCATTCTGCCATTGCAGCACAGAGACAGCCATAGATGATATGTTAGTGAATGAGTGTGATATGGCCCTATAAAACTTTCTTTACAAACACTGAAATTTAAATTTCATTTAATTTTCATGTGCCAGGAAATGTTGTTGTTATTTTCAACTACTTAAAATGTAAAAGTCTTCTTAGTTTATGAACCATAGACAAATGGGAAGTAGGTTACCCTTGGCTCACAGGCTGTGGTTTACTGATCCCTGGTCTATACCATTGTGCTTAATACAGACCAATGCAGAGTATGCAATCAAGAAATGTTAGGTGGCTAAAATGACACACTTATGTATTTGGTTAATATATGTTAATAAATTAAAATTTCTATT
>NW_016897752.1:0-739 GCF_001698545.2 Rhinopithecus bieti | reverse complement strand
GTTTGATGTTAGAAAGATACCATTAAGCTAATATTTATGCACTCTTTGCCATTCCACAGCACCTGTAGTACCACTATTTCTTTGTAAATTCTTCCAGGGCAGAGACTGTATTTTATTCATTCTTGTATGCCCAGCATGTGGAATCTGCTACAAAACAGGTGTTCAATACGTTTGTGGAACAAATGCAAAGTGCATTTGTGAACTGTAGTTTATATAATCTTCAATAGTCACCTGGGGTGGGGAAGGGGCTCATGAATGACATGAACAGTTTCCAGCCAAAGGGAATTTCATTTCTTTTCTAGTTGGAGTTGCCATGGCACCCAGAAGACCAGGGATCCTGGTAAGAAAGTTTTAAAAGCTTAAGTGGTAAGGTTGTAAATTTGTAATGCCTTGTCTCGGGTCCTACTTCAGCAATCTACAAAATTGGGCCTTTTGAATAGAAGTGTTTCAGTGAATAATCAGTGATGTGGCAACTTATTCTGATAATATTTCAATCTAGCTTTTGCTTTTAATGGCAGTTGCCGTTACTATTGGGCTGCATCATTCCCTGGAAAGCTTTCTTTTAAAATCAATACAGGATGTGCATCCCTAACACAAAATCCCAATTCCAAAATGCACCTGAATCTGAAAGTTTTGAGTGCTAACATGAGATAGTGAAACCTTTGCTTTCAGATGGTTCAGTGTACAAAACATTGTTTCATACACAAAATTATTTAAAGTGTTGTATAAAATTACTTTC
>NW_016897751.1:0-288 GCF_001698545.2 Rhinopithecus bieti | reverse complement strand
GAGACGGAGTCTCGCTCTGTCACCCAGGCTGGAGTGCAGTGGCGCTATCTCGGCTCACTGCAAGCTCTGTCTCCTGGGTTCATGCCATTCTCCTGCTTCAGCCTCCCGAATAGCTGGGACTACAGGTGCATGCTGCCACGCCTGGCTAATTTTTTGTATCTTTAGTAGAGATGGGGTTTCACCGTGTTGGCCAGGATGGTCTCAATCTCTGGCCCTCGTGACCCCCCTGCCTCAGCCTCCCAAAGTGCTGGGATTACAGGTGTGAGCCACCGTGCCTGGCCCCTAAAT
>NW_016897750.1:0-288 GCF_001698545.2 Rhinopithecus bieti | reverse complement strand
CCAGGGCACCAGGCCCACAGGTGTCCTCAGCCCACTGGATCAGAAAGCTCTCAGTAAGACCTGAAGCTCCTGGTATGGGTTTCTCCCAGTTCTCTAGGGAAGGCCACCTGTAGGTCACTGCAACTTCAAGCACCAGGGAAGACCTAACATTTGAGTCCCTTCCAGGCCATCAGAGGCCTAGTCAGCCACAAGGGAAACTTCCCAGGCCTGACTCAGGCATCATTTCACCATGGCTAAGGCACCAGCCGGGGAAGACTTGAAAGAAAGGGGCAGGAGCTCAGATGAAAA
>NW_016897749.1:0-404 GCF_001698545.2 Rhinopithecus bieti | reverse complement strand
TTACAGCTCAAAAGGTGACACTGATCCAAAGAGTGATCAGCAGCAAAATTCACTGCAAAGAGCAAAAGAACAAGTAAATCACGGCATGCAAAGTGACCCAAACGAAATGCCACTCCTGGCGCCGGTGGCCTGCTTTTATTCTCTTATCTGGCCCCACCCACATCCTGCTGATTGGTCCCTTTTACAGAGAGTAGATTGGTCCATTTTATAGAAAGCTGATTGATCTGTTTTACAGAGAGCTGATTGGTCCATTTTGACAGACCGCTAATTGGAGCGTTTACAAACCTTTTGCTAGACACAGAGTGCTGATTGCTGCATTTACAAACCTTTAGCTACACACAGAATGCTGATTGGTGCCTTTACAAACCTTTAGGTAGACAGAAGAGTTCTCCAGGTCCCCACCC
>NW_016897748.1:0-287 GCF_001698545.2 Rhinopithecus bieti | reverse complement strand
TCTCTTTCTCTCTCTATCTTTTGGAAACAGCATCTCATTCTCTGTCATCCAATCAAGAGTGTAGTGGTGTAATCAATCATAGCTCGCCACAGCTTTTTTGAACTCCTGGATTCAAGCGATCCTCCAGCCTCAGCCTCTTGAGTAGCTAGGACTACAGGCACGTGCCACCATGCCTGGCTAATTTTCATATATATATACAGGTATATGTGTATGTATATATTTGTAGAGACAGGGTCTCAATTTCTTGCCCAACTTGGCCTCAAACTCCAGCTTCAAGTGATCTTCCT
>NW_016897747.1:0-930 GCF_001698545.2 Rhinopithecus bieti | reverse complement strand
AAAAAAAAAAAAAAAAAAAAAAAAAAAAGGAGGGGGGTAAATCCTTATTCTTTAAAAAAAAAATTTTTAACCAAAAAAACAAAAAAAAAAAAAAAGAGCAGGGGTTACATCCTAGTCTCTGATAAAACAGACTTTAAACCAACAAAGATCAAGAGACAAAGAAGGGCATCACATAATGGTAAAGGGATCAATGCAACAAGAAGAACTAACTATCCTAAATATATATCCACCCAATACAGAAGCACCCAGATTCATAAAGCAAGTTCTCAGAGACCTACAAGGAGACTTAGACTTCCACACAATAATAGTGGGAGACTTTAACACCCCACTGTCAATATTAGATCAACGAGACAGAAAATTATAAGGATATTCAGGACTTGAACTTAGCTCTGGATCAAGTGGGCCTGATAGATATCTACACAGCTTTCCACCCCAAATCAACAGAATATACTTTATTTTCAGTGCCATGTCACACTCATTCTAAAATTGACCACATAATTGGAAGTAAAATTCAGCAAAGGCAAAAGAGTGGAAATCATAACAAACAATCTCTCAGACCACAGTGCATCAAATTAGAACTCAGGGTTAAGAAACTCACTGAAAACCGCGCAATTGCATGGAAACTAAACAACCTGCTCCTGAATGACTGCTGGGTAAACAATGAAATTAAGGCAGAAATAAATAAGTTCTTTAAACCAATGAGAACAAAGACACAATGTACCAGAATCTATTGGACACAGCTAAAGCAGTGTTCAGAGGGAAATTTATAGCACGAAATGCCCACCAGAGAAAGCAGGAAAGATCTAACATCAACACCCTAATATCACAATTAAAAGAACTAGAGAAGCAAGAGCAAACAAATTCAAAAGCCAGCAGAAGACAAGAAATAACTAAGTTAGAACAGAACTGAAGGAAATAGAGACACGAAAA
>NW_016897745.1:0-1652 GCF_001698545.2 Rhinopithecus bieti | reverse complement strand
CACAAGGTCCCACAATAGGCCATCTGCAAGCTGAGGAGCAAGGAGAGCCAATCCGAGTCCCAAAACTGAAGAACTTGGAGTCCAGTGTTCCAGGGCAGGAAGCATCCAGCACGGGAGAAAGATGTAGGCTGGGAGGCTAGGCCAGTCTCTCCTTTTCATGTTTTCTGCCTTCTTTATATTCACTGGCAGCGGATTAGATTGTGTCCACCAGATTAAGGGTGGCTCTGCCTTGCCCAGCCCACTGACTCAAATGTTAATCTGTTTTGGCAATACCTTCACAGACACACCCAGGATCAATACTTTATATCCTTCAATCCAGTCAAGTTGACACTCAGTATTAATCATCACAAGTCCACCCCTTGTCAACTTGAACCCATACACATCTCGTGAGATCATACATAATCTTCAAATAAAGACAATAATAAGGTCATAATTACACCTAACATAATACGACTATCCTTCATACAACCGGAAACACACCAATCCCCAACCCAAATACTATGATATAAAGTTAACAATACTTAAATGCTGATGTGAGGTCACTAAATCCTATGTCATATGATAAAGGAAAAGAAATAAAATATTTTCCTTAGCACAAGTGTATACGTGCACAAACATATTTTAGCAAAAAAGGGAGGAAATACTCATGACCATTACAGTCCCTGCTTCTGCAGCTGGTCACGTGGTCGTAGCTGGTATTGATGACCACTTTCTTCTGCTATCCATTCTGTATTCCCTCTGCCTTCAGCAAGCACCTCAGCAGGTCGTGGTGTTTTCCTGGTGGAGTGACCAAACCTTCATTCCTGAGGGGTCTGGGCCATTTGTAGTCCTGCCTGGATTAAGCTGTTGTAGTTTCCCATTGACCTTAATCACAGGATCTCTTAATACTAAGAGATGCCCTAATGGATCTCCTGTATTCCATGCATATTCTTCCTTACTTCCATTGTGAAGTAGTAGACTGATTTCATCTTGATAGTCCGGGTCAGTCACCCCAGCCAACACTATAACTCCCTTCTTAGCCTGTTGATTTAAAGGTAGGAGGAGCCCAGAGTGTCCAGGTGGCAATCTTAACTTCCAGTTTAATGGAATTGTTGTGTCTCCTGGTAGCATATCGAGGGCTCAGTGTTGGTTTCTGCTGCTGGCAAATTGGGCACTCAGCAGTGGCCATAGCCAGGGCAGCATTGGTGAGTGGAAGTCCATGTTGCTGAGTCCATGCGTAACCCCATCCCTGCCACCATGGCCACTTTGTTCATGGACCCATTGGGTGGCTGGGAAAAGAGGCTGAGTGGTGTCCACAGAATGAGTCATCCTGTTCATCCTGGATGGATCCTGGATAATAATCCTATCCAGGATTATTAAAATCCTCCTCTGCTGAGGTCACCCATTGGTGAGCACTCACATAGTATACAAATATCTTCATGGTTTTGACCCCTCACAGAGGTCCATCCACATACCTCTTCCCCAGTTTCTTTGTCACCAATTTTCCAATCGTACTTCAAAGTCCCTGACCATCCAGCCAAACCATTGGCTACAGCCTGTGAATCAGTATATAATCACACATCTGGCCATTTCTCCTTCCCTGCAAAGTGAACAGCCAGGTGCACTGCTTGAAGTTCTGCCCACTGGGAAGATTTCCCTTCACTGCCCTCCTT
>NW_016897744.1:0-287 GCF_001698545.2 Rhinopithecus bieti | reverse complement strand
TCTGAGATCAGCACTAGTGTCTGCATTGCCAGGTCTACTGAGATGGAATTCTAGCATGGTAGTTGCCTTTTTTTTTTTTTGAGACAGGGTCTTGCCATGTTGCTCAGGCTGGTCTTGAACTCCCATGCTCAAGCAATCCGCCTGCCTAGAGCTCCCAAACTGCTGGGATTACAGGAGTGAGCCACCATGCCTAACTGCCTGTCTTTGTTGACCAGACATACACCAAGGAGTAGGTAGAATCTTAATATTTAAGACAGTCACAGACAGCGTATGTCCCAGTACTACAG
>NW_016897743.1:0-288 GCF_001698545.2 Rhinopithecus bieti | reverse complement strand
GTTTTTTAATTTTTTTTTTTATATATTTTGGAAATTAACCCTTTATCAGATACCTGGTTTGCAAATATTTCCTTCCGTCCATAGGTTGGTTGCCTTTTCATTTTATGATTGCTTCCTTTGCTGTGCAGAAGATTCTCAGTTTGATGTAACACCACTTGTTTTGATTTTCTTTTTTCTGTTGTCACCTGACTTTTGGTTTGGTATCCAAAACACCATTGCCTGTCAAGGAGCCAATGTCAAGGAGCTTTTCCTGTGTGTTTTCTTTAAGGAGTTTTATGGTTTCAGGTT
>NW_016897742.1:0-1651 GCF_001698545.2 Rhinopithecus bieti | reverse complement strand
CAGAAGACAAGGCATAAAGTACTGTAATTTTAAAGCATCTTTATAATTACCTGAGTTCTTCTTCCCTACCCATCTTTTCCCTGCCATCCTTTCCTATTTCTTTTCGCTTAGCTTCAGAGGTTTTTGCTTAAAACAATATAATGCAAAAAATATAACTCTCACCCCGTTGACCTCTTTCCACCTTCTATTTACTACCTCTATTTGTTTTCTAGAGATAACCACTTTTGTGAGGTTAGTGTACAATTTCCCCTCCTCTTTTATAGTTTCAGTTACAGGACAGTGCATTATTCTTTTAATTTAAATTTTCTTAAGTACTAATCAGGCTCATTCATTCCCACAAACCTGTCTGTATCCTCTGGCCACTTTTAGATTGAGTTGTTTGTCTTTTATATTGACTTTTAGAAATTCTTTATGTATTTTAGGTACAAACATTTAGTCACTTGTGTATGTTACAAATATAAACATTTCCAGTTCATTGTTTCTTACTTGCTGGTTTCCTTTTAATG
This sequence comes from Rhinopithecus bieti, assembly GCF_001698545.2. Taxonomy (NCBI): domain Eukaryota; kingdom Metazoa; phylum Chordata; class Mammalia; order Primates; family Cercopithecidae; genus Rhinopithecus; species Rhinopithecus bieti. Next base: position 1,145 of record NW_016897742.1, on the reverse strand, counting down.
AAGATGGTTTTAATTTGTATGCAGTCACATTTACTTTATTTAGGGAGGAAATCTCTGCATTCCTATTCCAGGCACTAACTTAGTATTCCATGTGGTGAAGAGGAAAAAAGATGGAGGCTCAACAATTTGATATGCATCTTTTCATTATTCTTCTTCTGTTTCCTCCCTGTGTGTCTCTTATAACTATCATGTACCCTGTTTCATTGATTTACAAGTTTCTCAAGGTTAAATAATTTTCCTCCCCTTGCCCTAATCACTCTCTACAAGTGTCTAAGATAAAGGATTCACCCACTTTCCATGCTCAATACCAATGCTCTTCCATATGTGTTTCTGTGTTCAGAATTTCTGTGATTTATTCAAATACACCCTCCACTCTTCTCCTTATCATTTTATTATCTTACTATCATTGGGTGTAGGAAAAAATAAATAAATGTGTGTGATCCATTTGTGCTTTTAATGTAAAGACCACACAACTGTTGCCAATGCAAGGGATTTGTCTCATGCCCTCTAGAGATGGTAGGGAGATGTCCATGGTTCTGATTTTAAGAACAACTCTTAGATGCTGTGATTGACTAATAATGTAGTTTGGCTTTGTATCCCCACCCAAATCTCACCTTGAATTGCAATCTCCATGATCCAAACGTGTCAAGGGCAGGGCCAGGTGGAAGTAAGTGAATCTTGGGGCGGTCTCCCCATGCTGTTCTCGTGATAATCAGTGAGTCTCATGAGATCTGATGGTTTTATAAGCGTCTGGAGTTTCCCCTGCTTGGATTCACTCCGTTCTGCTGCCCTGTGAAGAAGGTGCCTTCTGCCACGACTGTAAGTTTCCTGAGGCCTCCCAAGCAATACAGAATTGTGAGTCAATTAAACCTCTTTCCTTTATAAATTACCCAGTCTCAGACAGTTCTTTATAAAAGAGAGTGGACTAATACAACTAACAAGTAAAATGTCCATAAAATATAAAATGATAAACTACTGCTTAGTGATATGGAAAGTAAACATATTACAATGTGTTTTGTATTTCCACATGCATCTTTAAATGTGGCTATATTTTAAATACCCACATCTGTTTATGACTGTAAAACACTGCATTTAATATATTATTATTTGTATAACCACTCCCCTATTGTTGGACCAATTTAAAA
>NW_016897741.1:0-926 GCF_001698545.2 Rhinopithecus bieti | reverse complement strand
CTTGAGTGGTATTGTCTGGGTTTTCTTCTAGCATTTTTATGGTTTTAGGCCTTACATTTAAGTCTTTAATCCATCTTGAGTTAATTTTTGTATAATGTGTAAGGAAAGGGTCCAGTTTCAGTTTTCTGCATATGACTAGCCAGTTTTCCTCACACCATTTATTAAATAGGGAATCCTTTCCACATTGCTTGTTTTGTCAGTTTTGTCAAAGATCAGATGGTTGTAGACGTGTGGTGTTATTCAGTGTTATTTCTGAGACATCTATTCTGTTCCATTGGTCTATATATCTGTTTTGGTACCAGTACCATGCTGTTTGGGTTACTGTAGCGTTGTAGTCTAGTTTGAAGTCAGGTAGTGTGATGCCTCCATCTTTGTTCTTTTGCTTAAGTTTGACTTGGGTATGTGGGCTCTTTTTTGGTTACATATGAAATTTTCCTATTTATGTGAAGAAAGTCAATTGTAGCTTGATGGGGATAGCATTGCATGTATAAACTATTTTGGGCTATGTGGCTATTTTCACGATATTGATTCTTCCTATCCATGAACATGGAACTTTTTTTTCCATTGGTTTGTGTCCACTGTTATTTCCCTGAGCAGTGGTTTGTAGTTCTCCTTGAAGAGGTCCTTCACGTCCCTTGCAACTTATATTCCTAGGTATTATATTATCTTTGTAGCAGTTGTGAATGGGAGTTCACTCATGATTTGGCTCTCTGTCTATTATTGCTGTGTATAAGTGCTTGTGATTTTGTACATTGATTTTGTATCCCGAGAATTTGCTTAAGTTGCTTATTAGCTTAAGGAGTTTTGGGGTGAGACAATGAGGTTTTCTGAATGTACAATCATTTCATCTGCAAACAGAGACAATTTCACTTCCTCTCTTCCTATTTGAATACGCTTTATTTCTTTCTCTTGCCTGATTGTCCTGA
>NW_016897740.1:0-719 GCF_001698545.2 Rhinopithecus bieti | reverse complement strand
ATTCTTTTCCCAGTAAGTATATGAACATTAAATCTGATAAGTAATCTACTGTTAAACTATTCCTTATCCTGATATGAATTATATTCATTAAACTGAAGCTTCTCTCAGCTTTGGCAGTGGATGCTACACGGTTTTGTTTTGTTTTTTTAGTTTAATTTGCAGTATTAACATTTCTCCAACACGTTAAGTCTAGACAATCAACAAAACAGTAAATCAAGCTCTGATTTGTAGTATTTATTCATTTCTGTCATGTAAATCCTCCCACCATGGCCAATTTCCAGCCACCAATATGACATCACCAAATGCAGAGGTGGGAAAAGATACACAGCAGCACACCATGATGTGGTTTTACACCACACAATGCAACAGATGTAAATAGCCTCCAAACCAGACAGAAGTAACATGTAGTGAAATAATTAGGAAGTGAAGAGTTTTGAACATATGAGAATATTGTAATATAATTTATTTAGTTGTAAATTTATACAACTTGATTTCTATTAATGGCTATGTTTAAGAGCTGACGTAAAAAATTCCTAGAACTTTAACCATTGGTTCTTGCAATTCAATATGTGCTGGCTCCAGCACAGTGCTGGAAGGAACTCACAAAACTATGAGAGGGATGTGGCTTTATATATTAAGAGCAGCATCTTCTGCAGCCAATAAACATATGAAAAAAGCTCATCACCACTGGTCATTAGAGAAATGCAAATCAAAACCAC
>NW_016897739.1:0-545 GCF_001698545.2 Rhinopithecus bieti | reverse complement strand
TGATTCTTCTTTCTTTTCTTCTTTATTAGTTTGGCTAGCAGTCTATGTATTTTGTAAATCTTTTCAAAACACGTTTCTGGATTCATTGATTTTTTGAAAGATTTTCGTGTCTCTATCTCCAGTTCTACTCTGATCTTAGTTATTTGTTGTCTTCTGCTAGCTTTTGAATTTGTTTGTTCTTGCTTTTCTGGTTATTTTCATAGTGATGTTAGGGTGTCAATTTTAGATCTTTCCCAGTTTCTGATGTGGGCACTTAGTGCTATAAATTTCCCTCTAAACACTGCTTTAGCTGTGTCCCAGAGATTCTGGTATGTTGTGTCTTTGTTCTCATTGGTTGCAAAGAACTTATTTACTTCTGCCTTAATTTTGTTATTTACCCAGTAGTCATTCAGGAGCAAGTTTGTTCAATTTCCATGTAGTTGTGTGATTTTGAGTGAATTTCTTAATCCTGAGTTATAATTTGCTTGCTCTGTGGTCTGAGAGACTGTTTGTTATGATTTCCATTAGTTTGCATTTGCTAAGGAGTGTTTTACTTCTAATTATGT
>NW_016897738.1:0-482 GCF_001698545.2 Rhinopithecus bieti | reverse complement strand
GGAGTCCCTGAGAGGTGCAGTAACACAGGGAAGACAGGCAGGAAAAAGATGCAAGCAGGCTGGAGTGGGAGGAAAGTGAGGAGAGAAAAGACTTGGGGTGGTGCAGCAGAGGAATGAGTGCGTGAGGAGAGGAATGAGTGAGTAAGCAGAGGAATGAGTGAGTGAGGAGAGGAGTGAGCGAGTGAGGAGAGGAGTGAGCGAGTGAGGAGAGGAATGAGTGAGTGAGGAGAAGGCGAGAGTGAGGAGAGGAGTGAGCGAGCGAGGAGAGGAGTGAGCGAATGAGCAGAGGAGTGAGCAAGTGAGCAGAGGAATGGGCGAGTGAGGAGAGGAATGAGCGAGCTGCCTCCCTCTCTTCTCTGTGTTCCCAGACCCCAGCCACCCTCAAAACCCGGCTCCCTGAGCCGCATTCCTGCCCCTCAGGAACTCCATCCGTCCTGAGATCCCAGACCCGTCCTGCTACCAAACTCACCAGGCCCTGGTGT
>NW_016897737.1:0-1460 GCF_001698545.2 Rhinopithecus bieti | reverse complement strand
CATTTTATCGTCAATACTAACCTAATTACCAAAACTAGACAGTCATTACAATAAAGGAAAACTACAGACCAGTATTCCTCATGAACATAAATGTAAAAGTTCTCACCAAAATACTGGCAAATTAAATTCAACGATATATTAAAAGGATAATGCATGATGACCAAGTGAGGTTTATCCTGGAAATACAAGGCTGCTTCAACATTCAAAAGTCAGCCAATATAACACACTAAAGAAAAAAATCACACAGTCATATCAGTCGATGCAGAAAAGTATTTGACAAAATCCAATACCCATTTATGATTTAAAAAAATCTTCACAAACCAGGAATAAAAGTAATTCCTACATCCTGATAAAGAGCATCTATAAAATCCTAAAGTTAGTATCATACCTAATGGTGAAATACTGAATGCTTTTCATCTAGAATGAGAACAAGGTAAAGATGTCTGCTTTCGCCACTCCTATTCAATATCATACTTGAAATCATAGCAAGTGCAATAAGGGAAAAGAAAGAAAATACATATACATTGGAAAAGAAGAACTAAAACTGTATTAGGAGACAGCATCACTATTGAAGTAAAAAATTCCAACGAAATCTAAAATATATCCAATGAAATCTTACACCTACTCAATTTGAGAGTGACAGTGCAAGGTCACAGTGTAAAAGGTCTTTATATAGAAATTAATTGTATTTCTATATATCAGCAATTAATATTTGAAAACTTACATTTTATTAGCTTTGCTAAAGTACAATTGATATACAAAACTGCACGTTTAATGTATACAATTTGATGAGTTTGAACACATGCATAAACCCATGAAACCATAACCATAATCAAGGCAATAAACATATTTATCACCTTCAAAAGTTTCCTTGTGTTCCATGTGTCTTTTCAATTAATGTGGTAAAATTGTCTAACATGAGATCTATCCTCTTAAAACTGTAAAGTGCACAAAAGGCACTATGTTGTGCAACAAATCTCTAGAACTTATTCATCTGCATAATTGAAACTTCATACCTATTGAGCAACAATACCACTTTTCCTCCTCCTTCCGGCCCCTGGCAACCATCATTCTATTCTCTGCTTCTATGGGTTTGACTATTTCTAGTACTTAAAGACCTAAAAAATGGAAATACATACAATAGTTATGAATTGGAAGACTCACTATCATTAAAATGTCAATTATCTGCAAACTGATATATGGACACAGTCCCATCAAAATCACAGCGGTATTTTTTTTGTAGTTATAAACACATTGATTTTATAATTCATATAGAAAGACATAAGAAATTTTGGAAAAGAAGAACAAAGTTGGAAAAGTCATACTACCTGCTTGTAAGACTTAATATAAAGCTAAAGTAAACAAGCTAGTGTGATGTTGATAGAGGAACTGACCCATAGATCAACAGAAAAAAAAATAGGGAACCTATAAATAGACCCACACACGTATGAATAATTGAT
>NW_016897736.1:0-482 GCF_001698545.2 Rhinopithecus bieti | reverse complement strand
GTATAATAATAATTAAAAAAATGTTTTCCTGTCTTTTCTTTTTCCTAGATGCACATGGTTTTGATAATAACACTGTGACTTACATCGTACCAGTTAACTCCTGGTTCTTGGCTGTCTTTCTTTTCCAAGCAGCCTCAGCCCTCCTGGGGAATGGGAAGAACAGGAAGATCAATCCATTCAATAGGCTGTTACAATTGCTACAACCCCTGCCAGCTTATGTGGGAGAGGGCTTTTACAAAAGGTGCCTTCCAGGTGACAATTCCATGCATCTGACCAGTAAGGCCAGGAGCAGGGGAAAATATCTGATATGTTGCAACTAAACTAAGGGAGAAATGAAACAACAGGTCTGCAGTCTCCTGGCACATATGTACACACCGTGTTCCGAGTTATAAAACTGTGTGTATGATGTTGGGAATCACCTGAACCCAGAAGTATCCTCATGTTCTTCTTAAGCAAGTAACCTCTGGAGCCTCAGTTTCCTT
>NW_016897735.1:0-548 GCF_001698545.2 Rhinopithecus bieti | reverse complement strand
TCCCTTCGCCTGGGAGCGGGTGTGATCCTTGAGTCCTGTGTCACCTATTTCTTCCTTCGCCTTGGTCTACAGTTCTGATATGATCTGACCTCTGCCTGCCTCTCTGACTCCATCTCCTCTCCCGTTCATGCTCTTTTTTTTTTTTTTTTTTGAGATGGAGTCTTGCTCTGTCGCCCAGGCTGGAGTGCAGTGGCCGGATCTCAGCTCACTGCAAGCTCCGCCTCCCGGGTTCACGCCATTCTCCTGCCTCAGCCTCCCGAATAGCTGGGACTATAGGCGCCTGCCACCTCGCCCGGCTAGTTTTTTTGTATTTTTTAGTAGAGACGGAGTTTCACCGTGTTAGCCAGGATGGTCTCAATCTCCTGACCTCGTGATCCGCCCGTCTCAGCCTCCCAAAGTGCTGGGATTACAGGCTTGAGCCACCGCACCCGGCCCCGTTCATGCTCTTTCTAACAATTATGTTACAGCCTCAGTGAATGTGACAAGGACCCTGAATCATGGTCGCTTTACTAAGACAGAAGTTCATTCCTTTCACATGACAGTCCAAG
>NW_016897734.1:0-288 GCF_001698545.2 Rhinopithecus bieti | reverse complement strand
AGGTTATTCATTTGAAATCAATCCTTCCTTTCTTCCTTCCTTCCTTCCTTCCTTCCTTCCTCCATTCCTCCCTTCCTCCCTTTCTTTCTCTTTCTTCCTTTCCTTTCCCTCTTTCTCTTTATTTCCTTTCTTCAACAGAATCACACTCTGTTGACCAGGCTGCTGTGCAATGGTGCAATTAGAGCTCACTGCAGCCCCAAGTTTCTGACCTCAAGCAATTCTCCTGCCTCAGTCTCCCAAGTAACTAGGACTAAAGATGTGTGCCACTATACCATACCTCACTCGTTT
>NW_016897733.1:0-1307 GCF_001698545.2 Rhinopithecus bieti | reverse complement strand
ATTTTCTCTGTTTGCAGATGACATGATTTTATATTTAGAAAACCCCATCATCTCAGCTCAAAATATTCTTAAGCTGATAAGCAGCTTCAGCAAAGACTCAGGATACAAAATCAATGTGCAAAATCACAAACATTACACACCAATAACAAACAACCAGAGAGCCAAATCATGAGAGAACTCCCATTCACAATTGCCACTAAGAGAATAAAATACCTAGGAATCCAATTCACAAGGGATGTGAAGGACCTCTTCAAGGAGAACTACAAACCACTGCTCAATGAAATAAGAGAGGACACAAACAAATGGAAAACATTCCATGCTCATGGATAGGAAGAATCAGTATCATGAATAGTAATTTATAGATTCAGTGCTATCCCCATAAAGTCACCACTGACTTTCTTCACAGAATTGTCAAAATTACTTTAAATTTCATATGGACCCAAAAAAGAGCCCACATAGCCAAGAGAATCCTATGCAAAAGAACAAAGCTGGAGGCATCATGCTACCTGACTTCAAACTATGCTACAAGGCTTCAGTAAGCAAAACAGCAGGGTACTGGTAGCAAAACATATATAGACCAATGGAACAGAACAGAAGCCTCAGAAAAAAATACCACACATCTACAACCATCTGATCTTTGACAAACCTGACAAAACAAGCAATAGGAAAAGGATTCCCTATTTCATAAATGGTGTTGGGAAAACCGGCTAGCCATATTCAGAAAGCTGAAACTGGATACCTTCATTATACTGTATACAAAATTAACTCAGGATGTGTTAAAGACTTAAATGTAAGACCTAACACCCTAAAATCCCTAGAAGAAAACCTGGACAATACCATTTGGGACACAGGCATGGACAAAGACATCATGTCTAAAACACCAAAAGCAGTGGCAGCAAAAGCCAAAATTGAGAAATAGGATCTAATTAAACTAACGAGCTTCTGCACGGCAAAATAAACTATCATCAGAGTGAACAGCCAACCTACAGAGTGGGAGAAAATTTTGCAATCTATCCATCTGACAAAGGGCTAATATCTAGAATCTACAAAAAACATAAATTTACAAGAAAATAAAACATCAAAAGTAGGCAAAGGATATGAACAGACACTTCTCAAAAGAAGACATTCATGCAGCCAACAAACACATGAGAAAAGCTCATCATCTCTCGTTGTTAGAGAAATGCAAATAAAACTACAATGACATACCATCTCACGCCAGTTAGAATGGCAATTGTTAAAAAATCAGGAAAAAACAGATGCTAGGGAGAATGTAGAGAAATAGGAACACTTTTACACTGTTGGTGGGA
>NW_016897732.1:0-288 GCF_001698545.2 Rhinopithecus bieti | reverse complement strand
CTTTCTTTCTTTCTTTCTTTGTTTTCTTTCTTTCTATTATACTTTAAGTTCTGGGATACATGTGCAGAACATGCAGGATTGTTACATAGGTATACATGTGCCATGCTGATTTGCTATACCCATCAACCCATTATCTACATTAGGTATTTCTCCTCATGCTATCCCTCCCCTGGCACCCCATCCCCCAGCAGGCCCCACTGTGTGATGTTCCTCTCCCTGTGTCTATGTGTTCTCATTGTTCAACTCCTACTTATGAGTGAGAACATGCAGTATTTGGTTTTCTGGTCT
>NW_016897731.1:0-1312 GCF_001698545.2 Rhinopithecus bieti | reverse complement strand
TGCACAAACGTTAACAATGGAAAAATTACAGGTATCAAAATTAGTTTTATTTTAGAAATTTAAAGAATAGAATTTCAAAATAGGCAATGAAATATAAAACAAGAAATAAATATAAACGTATTTGAAATAACTATGCAAATATTTGGATAATTATATTTGTAAAGTAGTTAAGACATAAAATTGGTAAATAATATTCTGGATTATGATATTAAATAGGATGAAAGATGGAATTACAGACTCTAGGCATTGGAAAATAACAGATGGAAAGTGACATTGTGTCTATGTTTCCTTGTTTCTCTTGCCCCTAATCAAGTACCAAAATCATGAAGTGAGTAAAAGACTGAATGAAAAGTTCCCATGTAACACATAGAGGGGAACACCACACACTGGAGCCTATCAGAGGGTAGAGGGTGGAGGGTGGCAGGAGAGAGAGGATCAGGAAAATAACTAATGGGTACTGGGCTTAATACCTGGGTGATGAAATAATCTATACAACAAACCCCATGACACAAGTTTACCCATGTAACAAACCTGTACATATACCCCTGAACTGAAAATAAAAGTTAAGAAAAAAAAGAAAAGAAAATCCCATATAGTAATATATGACCTGCAGACTGTCATATTTTAAGGTAATATTATTGGGAGCTTAATAATATAAATATGTCTTAAGTATTAATATGAGCTTCGTAGGTTTTATAGTAGAGAAAGCAATCATTACAGCGCTAGTTACTATATCCTGCCCAGATATGCTATAAATATGTCAATCTTAACACATGCTGAATGTATGATAAAACATTATTTTATTGGGTAAAATGGAGTACCTGTAAACGTTCCACTGTGGCAGTTTTCTCTCCCCTTTTCAATGTGATTTTGAACTGAGAAAAAATAACCTGTTAAAATTTGAAATGAACTATTTGCAATAGTCACATATTCAAAGATGTCAAATAACACATTATTAGGATGAGTGATCATTCTATGGTTTCAAATTTTATTGCTGTGTCACTTTTTTGAATAGAAGCTGCTAAGCCCCAACCTGGAGGGAGAAGATATTAACTGCAATCAAGTAGGGACTGTGCCACAGAGAACCATGAGAGTGTTAGCTATGCAGAGCCTCTGAATGACTCTGCCAAGGAACCCAACAGCAATGATAACATCTGGGCAATGAAAAGCACTGCAATTTTCCAGGAATGTTGTATTTCTTATAATATTGACCTGACTTTCTGACTGTTAGATTTTTTTTTACAGAAGCATTTGCTTTCAGTCCTATGTTCTAAATACACAACTTAAAAACCAGAACATTATTTATTTAATA
>NW_016897730.1:0-1012 GCF_001698545.2 Rhinopithecus bieti | reverse complement strand
TTATGGTGAAAAAGGAAATATCCTCAGATAAAAACTAGAAAGAAGCTTTTTGAGAAACTGCTTTGTGGTGTGTGAATTAAACTCTCAGAGTTACACTGTACTTTTCATTGAGCAGTTTGCTACCACTGTTTTCTTGGAATCTGTAATGGGATATTTCGGAGCACATTGGAGCTTATTTTTACAAAGAAAATATCTTCAGAAAAAACTAGAAAGAAGCTTTCTGAGAAACGGCTTTGTCGTGTGCTAATTCATGTCACAGAATTTCACCACTCTTTTCATGGAGCAGTTTAGTAGCACTGTTTTGGGGAATCTGAGAAGGGATATTTTAATCACCTTGAGTCTGGTGGTGACAAAGGAAGTATATTCAGATAAAACTAGAAAGAAGCTTTCTAAGAAACTTGTTTCTGATGTGTGAATTCATCTCACTGAGTTACACCATTCTTTTCATGTAGCCATTTGCTAACACTGTTTTGGTGGAATCTGCAAACGAATATTTGGGAGTGCATTGAGAACTGTAGTGAAAAGGAAATAACCTCACATAAAATCTAGAAAGAAATTGTCTGAGAAACTGCTTTGTGTATGTGTTAATTCATCTCAGAGTTACACCTTACTTTTCTTTGGGCAGTCTGATAACACTGGTTTCGTGGAATCAGAAATAAGATACTTGGGAGCGCATTGAAGCCTATGGTGACAAAGGAAATGTCCTCAGATAAAACCGAAAAGAAGCTTTCTGAGAAACTGCTTTGTGATGTGTGAATTCACCTTACATAGTGACACCAATCTTTTGATTGAGCAGTATGAAGACACTGTTTTGTGGAAACCACAATAGGATATTTTGCAGTGCATTGAAGCCTATGGTGAAAATGAAATATCTTCAAATACTAGCTAGAAAATTGCTTTCTAAGAAACTGCTTAGTGATGTTTGAATTCATCTCACAGAGTTACACTGTTGTTTTGATTGAGCAGTTTGCTACCACTGTTTTCTTGGAATCTGAAATGGGATATTTCAGAG
>NW_016897729.1:0-331 GCF_001698545.2 Rhinopithecus bieti | reverse complement strand
GGATTTTCTTTTTTTGTTTTTTTTTTTTTTTTTTTTTTTTTTGAGACAGGGTCTTGCTCTGTTGCCCAAGCTAGAGGGCAGAGGTGGAGGCTGCGGTGATCGTGGCTCACAGCAACCTCGACCTCCTGGGCTCAAGTGATCCTCCTCCTTTCAGCCTCCTGAGTAACTAAAACTGCAGGCACACGCCAGCACGCCCTGCTAATTTTTTATGTTTTGTAGACGTGAGGTTTCATTATGTTGCCCAGGTCAGTCTCGAACTACTGGGCTCGATCAATCCTTCTCATTTCCATGTGTTGGGATTACAGGTATGGGCCACCACACCTGGCCTTGG
>NW_016897728.1:0-1318 GCF_001698545.2 Rhinopithecus bieti | reverse complement strand
TTGGCCTTCACAATTAGTCTCAACCTTCTGGTCTCACTTAGCTGTCCCAGCCCTACTGGTCTTAACCTAGTGTCATTATCTGCTGTCCCAGCCCCTGGCTCTACTTTCCTGGTCTTCACCTACTGGCCTTCCCACATGGCTATATTTTCTTGGCCTTACCCACTTGGCCTTGTTCAACTACTGGCCTCACCCAGTAGGCATTCTGCAACCAACATTATCAACGTGACAGCCATACTCACCTGCCATATTCACCTGCCTGGCCTCAGCCAGCATAACATGACTTAATCTGCTGGCCTCATACTCATCTGATGCTGACTACCTAGTTTAATTAATCTGGCCTTCACCTCCTCACCTTCCCCTCACTGTTTTGCCCACCTAGTATTAGTTTACTGTCATTATTTAGCTGGCTTGGCATAATCCTACAAGGAATGTCTCCATTGATTTACTGGCCTGGGGTTACCCAAATAGTCTTTTCTTTGGCTAAATTTAAATGCCTTGTTTTAACAATCTGGCCTTATTCACCAGACATTATTAACCTCACTTCCTTAATCACCTTACCCTCATGGCATTATTAAACAAGGTTCATCCGTGTGACCCTATGAAACTCCTGGATTTACTGATCCAGGCTTAATTTCCTGGCCTAACTAATGATCTTGGTCTTATCTACCTGGCCATAACTTCTTGCCATTATCCACCCATTCTTACCCACCTGGCTTTAATTTGCTGGCCTCAATCTGCTGTCAAGACCTACCTGGTCTTGCCCATGGCCCCTTACTGCCCTTTCTTTATTACTTAGCCTTACCCACCTCATTTTATCACCCTTGCCAGAACCCTTTAGTTTTCCAGACCTGGCCTAAACCTGTGGGCCTTAACCATGTGGTCTCAACAACCTGGATTACCTACCTAGTTTTCCCACCTAGGCTAAGTCTTCCCCATTGTGAGTTTCATGTTTAGTTTACACAGCTGTCCTTAACCTTCTGGTTTTATTTACCAAGACTTAGCCCTCAGTCTTACTTTCCAAAACTTACCTCCCTCGGTTTCCTCCCTTGAACTTATTTCCCTGCCCTTCTTACCTAGATTTCCTCCCACACCCAACCTTAACACACCTTACATTTCCTATTTGGATTTCCCCATCTGGCCTGAAACTCATGGCCTCCATAGCTTACCAACCTGGCCTTCTCACTGGCCTTAGCCTTTCATTCTTAGTCACATGGCCTCAACCTCCTAGCAGAATCTGCCTAGCGTTAAGTTCTCAGCCTTACCCAGTTGGAGGTATCCACCTGGCTGTACTTGCTGGCCTTAAATTTACTAGTTTTAG
>NW_016897727.1:0-329 GCF_001698545.2 Rhinopithecus bieti | reverse complement strand
CTTTTGTTTTGGCGTAGTCTCACTCTGTCACCCAGGCTGGAGTGCAGTGTCACAATCTCGGCTCACGGCAACTTCTGCCTCCCAGCTTCAGGCGATTCTCCTGCCTCAGCCTCCTGAGTAGCTGGGATTACAGGCATGTGCCACCACATCTGGCTCATTTTGTATTTTTGTAGAGATAGGGTTTCACCATGTTTTTGTCAGGCTGGTCTTGAACTCCTGACCTCGTGATCTGCCTGCCTTGGCCTCCCAAAGTGCTGGGATTACAGGCATGAGCCACAGTGCCCAGGCCCTTCTTTTATTCTTACGAAATGGTTAAGAAAAATATATAT
>NW_016897726.1:0-926 GCF_001698545.2 Rhinopithecus bieti | reverse complement strand
TGTGCACGTGAACAGACACACAGAACAGAGCGAGGCACACATGGGCCTGCAAGGATGTTGACTTGTGCACGTATGAGCACAGATGTGAAGATCTGTAAACCAGCAAGGCCACTGCCCGACACAGCATCACTCCCAAACCTCACTGGGGCAGTCTGTGGTCCTGGTGGTCTGCATGTACACATTTACTCGAGAAATCGCTGAAGAGCCATTCCACCTCCAAGAGATTGGCCCTCCTTTTGTGGGAACGTAGTGATCCTTGAAGCTGGAGCAAGATGACCCTGGACAAGCTGTGCAGCCCAGCCTACCCTCCACAGTGAGATTTTCTCACCTGAGATTGTGGCTTTCCCCAGGTGGCGTGCAAGGAGCACTGAGTTTGACGATGGCTTTGCCTGCCATGAAAGGGAGAATCTCAGACTACAAAGGAAAACCAGCACTTCTGGAATTACGGCCTGACTCCAGTCTGTGAGAGGGGCTGGCCACCCTCCCCAGAGGACAGCGGCTGGAATGCCATACCCTCCCTTTGATGCCTGGGTTAGGATCAATACCACCCTTCCCCTCCCCTCTCCCAGCCACCTCTCTCCAACGGAGCAGGATGGCGGCCTACAGACCTCCTGCTGCTCTGCCTGCCCCTGCACCTGGGCAGGTGAGTCTGGGGCAGGGGTGTAGGAGGCCCTGTGATACCTGAGCAGGTGAGTCTGGAGGGTGGTAGTGTAGGAGGCACTGTGACACCTGGGCAGGTGAGTCCGGGGTGGGGGGAGTAGGAGGCCCTGTGATACCTGAACAAGTGAGTCTGGTGGGGTGGGGCGTAGGAGGCATTGTGACACCTGGGCAGGTGAGTCCGGGGTGGGGGGCAGTGTAAGAGGCCCTGTGACACCTGGGCAGGTGAGTCCAGGGTAGGGGCAGTGTAGGAGGCCCTGTGATACCTG
>NW_016897725.1:0-287 GCF_001698545.2 Rhinopithecus bieti | reverse complement strand
TTTTTTTTTTTTTTTTTTTTTTTAGGAAAGCTTTGGCTTTTTTGGGTCTTAATGGTTCCACATAAATTTTAGGGTTGTTTTCCTATTTCTGTGAATATCATTGGTATTTTGATAGAAATTGCATTGAATCTGTAGATTGCTTTGTGTATGTACTATGAACATTTTCACAGTATTGATTCCTCCAATCCATGAACATGGAATATCTTTCCTTTTTTTGTGTGTGTGTGTGTCCTCTCCAATTTTTTTCATCAGTGATTTATAGTTTTCATTATAAGCATGTGTACAAA
>NW_016897724.1:0-329 GCF_001698545.2 Rhinopithecus bieti | reverse complement strand
GCACGCACCATGCATCACACACGTGCACACATGCACCCATGCATCACACATGCACCCATGCATCACACACATGCGCACGCACCCATGCATCACACACACGCGCACGCACCCATGCATCCACACACATACACATGCATCACATACGCATCCATGCATCACACATGTCCACACACGCACCCATGCATCACACATGCACCCATACATCCATGCACGCACACCGTGCATCCACGCACACATACCCATGCATCCACGCATGCACCATGCATCACACAAGTGCACACACGCACCCATGCATCACACATGCACCATGCATCACAAACGTGTACACA
>NW_016897723.1:0-287 GCF_001698545.2 Rhinopithecus bieti | reverse complement strand
TTTGGCCCAGGACCAATCAGGGGCTGAAGTGAAAGCTTGGCTCGGGACCAATCAGGGACTGAAGTTATGATTCAAAGAGGTTGGGCTCACAGTCTACAGCATGTCCAAAAAAGGAAAGTGGCCGCCGGAACCTGTTAGTCCAAGCTGCACCATTTTGTAAGCCCCACCATTTCACAGACCCTGGTCAGAGGGAAACATTCCATTGTGGTTTGGGCTGTGAGAAACATCCTTCCCAACCGCCTGACTTCCTTATCACATCCTGCTGGGCAAAGGCCCAAGAAACATGC
>NW_016897722.1:0-482 GCF_001698545.2 Rhinopithecus bieti | reverse complement strand
CCTAGAACTTAAAGTATAATTAAAAAAAAAAAAAAAAAAAGATGAGAGATAGAAGAGTATATATGTCTAAGGAAGGAAGGAGAAACTTGAAAGTAAACTTGAAAATGCAAGAAAGAAAATGATAGTGCAAGTTCTAAAAGATGCTAAAAGCTGAACTGGAGATTAAGAACCCTGGTAGAGGCCTCAGACTGATCAGAACAAAAAAAAAAAAAAGAACTCTTTGTGTTGCCATGTGGCAGAGTGATTAAAGGTAGACCAGGATTTGAGTGGTAGTTTCTCCATGTGATAGCTGTTTAACTTTGGACAAATTATCTCTATATTAGTCTACTTGTGCTGCCAAAACAGAATATCACAGAGAATAGGCAGCTTAAACAATAGAAATTTATTCCTTACAGTTCTGGAGACTGAAAAGTCCAAGATCAGTGTGCTGACCAATTCTGTTCCCCAGTAAGGGATTACTTTACCGTAACATGGCACAGAAA
>NW_016897721.1:0-262 GCF_001698545.2 Rhinopithecus bieti | reverse complement strand
GGCTCACGCCTGTAATCCCAGCGCTTTGGGAGGCCAAGGTGGGCGGATCATGAGGTCAGGAGATCAAGACCATCCTGGCTAACACGGTGAAACCCCATCTCTACTGAAAATGCAAAAAATTAGCCAGGCGTGGTGGCGGGTACCTGTAGTCCCAGCTACTTGGGAGGCTGAGGCAGGAGAATGGTATAAACCCAGGAGGCGGAGCTTGCAGTGAGCCAAGATTGCACCACTGCACTCTAGCCTGGGCAACAGAGCGAGACTC
>NW_016897720.1:0-286 GCF_001698545.2 Rhinopithecus bieti | reverse complement strand
GCATAGGGACAGGGGAGGGAAGGGGAGGGGAAGAAAAAAAAAAAAAAAAAACTTTCTATTTAGCATTTGCCAGAATTACAACCTTCAGTAAATACCACATAACTCATTAAGAAATTCCTCATTTACTGAAACTAAAATGGAAGCGGCCCAAGAACCAGAAGACAAGCACAGCAAAGCAGTCCCGCTCATGTGTTTCAAATCTATTTCTCAACTGCATGCTAATTTTCTGTGCCCAAATAAAGCCCTTTTCTCAAGGACTCAAATTATGAAATGTTTCTGATTCTAC
>NW_016897719.1:0-1312 GCF_001698545.2 Rhinopithecus bieti | reverse complement strand
GAACTACAAACTACTGCTCAAGGAAATGAGAGGATACAAACAAATGGGAAAAAAAATTCATGCTCATTGATAGGAAGAATCAATATTGTGAAAATGGCCATAGTGCCCAAACTAATTTATAGATTTAATGCCATTCCCATCAAGCTACCATTGACTTCCTTTGCAGAATTAGAAAAAAACTACTTTAAATTTTATATGGAACGAAAAAAGAGCCCATATAGCCAAGACAATCCTAAGCAAAAGAACAAAGCTGGAGGCATCATGCTATAAACTATACTACAAGGCTACAGTAACCAAAACAGCATGGTACTGCTACCAAAACAGATCTATAGACCAATGGAACTGAACAGAGATCTCAGAAATAATACCACACATCTACAACCATCTGATCTTTGAAAACCTGATAAAATAAGCAATGGGGAAAGGATTCTCTATTTAATAAATGGTGCTGGGAAAACTGGCTAGCCATATGCAGAAAACAGAGACTGGACCTCTTCCTTATACCTTATACAAAACGTACTCAATACGGATCAAAGACTTAAATGTAAAACCCAAAACCACAATAACCCTAGAAGAAAACCTAGGCAACACCATTCAGGACATAGGTATAGGGAAAGAGTTCATGACTAAAACTCCAAAAGCAATGGCAACAAAACCAAACTTGACAAATGGGATCTAATCAAACTAAAGAACTTTGGCACAGCAAAAGAAACTATCCGACTGAACAGGCAACCTACAGAGTGGGAGAAAATTTCTGCAATCTATCCATTTGACAAAGGTCTACTATCCAGAATCTACAAGGAACTTACACAAATTTACAAGAAAAAACAAACAATTCCATCAAAAGTGGGCAAAGGATATGAACAGACACTTCTCAAAAGAAGACATTTATGCAGCCAACAAATACAAAAAAAAGCTTGACATCACTGCTCATTAGAGAAATACAAATCAAAACCACAATGAGATACCATCTCACGAGCCAGTTAGAAAGGTGATCATTAAAAGTCAGGAAATAACAGATGCTGGAGAGGCTGTGGTGAAATAGGAATGCTTTTACACTGTTGGTGCGAATGTAAATTAATTCAACCATTGTGGAAGACAGTGTGGCGATTCCTCAAGGATCTAGAGCCAGAAATACCATTTAACCCAGCAATCCCATTACTGGTTATAAACCCAAAGGATTATAAATCTTTCTACTATAAAGACACATGCACACGTATGTTAACTGCAGCACTATTTACAATAGCAAAGACTTGCATGCCCATCAGTGATAGACTGGATAAAGAAAATGTGGCACATATACACCATGGCA
>NW_016897718.1:0-288 GCF_001698545.2 Rhinopithecus bieti | reverse complement strand
AGCACCTCCCAGTAGGGGCCGACTGAAACCTCATACAGCCAGGTGCCCCTCTGAGACAAAGCTTCCAGAGGAATGATCAGGCAGTAACATTTACCGTTCTGCAATATTTGCGGTTCTGCAGGCTCTGCTGGTGATACTCGGGCAAACAGGGTCTGGAGTGGACTTCCAGCAAACTCCAACAGACCTGCAGCTGAGGGTCCTGGCTTTTAGAAGGAAAACTAACAAACAGAAAGGACATCCACACCAAACCCCCATCTGTACATGATCATCATCAAAGCCCAAAGGTAG
>NW_016897717.1:0-1311 GCF_001698545.2 Rhinopithecus bieti | reverse complement strand
CATGTTGGAGTGCTGCACCCATCAACTCGTCAGCACCCATCAATTCGTCATTTATTTTTTGTATTTTTAGTAGAGACGGGTTTTCACCATGTTGGTCAGGCTGGTCTCGATCTCCCGACCTCATGATCCACCCGCCTCGGCCTCCCAAAATGCTGGGATTACAGGCATGAGCCACCGCACCCGGCCAATAGTAATCTTTTGGAAAGGTGAATTAGATGAAACGGGCCTGTAGAGCACTATCAGGAATGGAACATCTTGATCCACTCTCCTTAACATTGAATTTTATTCTCATAGTTGAAACATTGATAATCTACCTCCAGGAAAAGAAAAGAATGTTATAGTCTAAATTGTATTACCCTCTTAAATTCATGTGTTGATATCCTAACCTCCAGTACTTCAGAATGCAACCATATTTGGAGTTTGGGTCTTTAGGGAGGTAATTAAGTCAAAATGTGGTCATTAGGTGAACTGTAATCCAATGTGACTGGTGCACTGATAAGAAGAGGAAATGTGGATACAGATACAAGCACAGGTCAAACAATATGAAGACACAGGGAGAAGATGGTCATTTACAAACCAACAGAGAGACCACAGAGGAAACCACCTCCACTGACAACTTGATTTTGGACTTGTAGACTCCCAAACGGTGAGAAAATAACTTATGTTGTTTAAGCTTGCCCAGGCTATGGTACACTGTTATGGCAATCCTACAAAACGAATCCAAAGAGTAAAGGCTAAAATGGATACGCTAGCTGGTTTGTAGGTATCTGCTTAATTCTCATTGACCAGAACTGTGTGACACCAAAATAAACACGTTCCATTAGTAAGAATCAGTAAGGGGAAAACATATAAGTAATATCTAGAGTCTCTCTTCTTTCACTGAAATAAACGTAAAATTAGCTATTTATTCTGTAAGTCCAGATTCCCTGTACCTTTTAGGTGATAAAAGGCTAGTGGAAATAACATAAATCTCTCATATTCTAGATTTGTGGTCTTAGATTGATCAGTGAAACTCTGTGTCTCTACTGATTCATCTGTATAAGGGAATTAAAATATAGAACTGTGTTAAAGGTGAGAGCAAATGCATGTAAAACCACCAGCTCCATCTCCTGCATGCCATAGAACCCCAAAGCATCACTACTGTTATTATATAAATTGATATCATAAACTTTAGATATGCTTAGGGCTTGCTGCTCCCCTTGTACACCAAATGCCTTTTATCTGCATTGTCTTACAACCATATTGACGGATACCCACACAATTCTGCTGAGAAAAAAAAATGCTACCATAAATGAAGTGGAGGTGTAACCT
>NW_016897716.1:0-1312 GCF_001698545.2 Rhinopithecus bieti | reverse complement strand
TTTTTTTTGAGACGGAGTCTGGCTCTGTCTCCCAGGCTGGGGTGCAGTGGCGCGATCTCGGCTCACTGCAAGTGCTTTTAGGCATTTTAGCACAAGAAGCATCTCAGTGTGTGATTTCTTCAAAGAAAATATTCCCGGTATGCTATATGGCAAGAAAAAAAGACATTCTCGTCTTCAGTAGAGGAACATTTTCTATGGTGAATAATCACAAATCTATATTGACGACTATGGTTTGGATGTGTTTGTATAGACATAAATCCTGCCGCCGAAGTACTGAGATGAAACGTTCACCCCAAATAGAAATCATTGTGTCTCCTCCCCTCTGCTGAAAATCAAAGTTAATCAATTTTGGGAAAACATGAACAGATGGAGAAACCATGGGATATCAAGTGTACATATATGTATATCCAAATTATAACATGGCAGAGCTACTCTGAAAATGCAGAAACTACATATCCCTACTCAAAACTGACTATAATTTTAAGGAATGAACTTCTTGGCGCATATATTGAAAGCAAATATGGTACCTGTTTCCTAGAAATAGAACAGATAAAATAAACCACCGAGTTCTTAAGTTAGCCCTTTTACTTTTGTTCTTACTATGACATAAAAGTCTTTCTAAATTATATGTAGGAAACATTCTGGGAAATTGGGGTTTTGTTTTGTTTAGTTTCTCTTTCATATCTTTCCTAGACAATCTTATATCAGGAGATTCTTAACACCAGCTTTAGGATAAGACATTCCCATGGTATATGTTTTACAAAATCCATTACTTATATCACCTCTTTTCATAAAGGGAATGAACACCATGAGGAGTAGGAAAATAATGTTTCTTTCACTCAGTTACAACTATAGAGAATTTTCAATCATCCCAGATAAAATAAAAGCAGCTATTTAACATTCTTAAAGTCAGTGACTATTTTCTTCAGTGCACATACCTTGGTAGTAGAGGGTCATTATAAAGGGGTAATATAGTGGAAGACTAGATATGAAGACAAGGCTAAGGACTCAATAACATGAAAACATAGCAAGAACAGTACATTACCATATTTCTAGTGAACAAATGTTTCCTTTATATTTGTGTGGTGTTTTATATTTTTTTGAAGTGCTTCCATCAGGGCATTGGGAAGATTTTTATTCATAAACGCACCCCTCTTATTCCCTTTTAATCTGATAGAGGCCAAAAGTATGTTTTACTCTGATTTATTTCTCAGAAACAATTATTATCTAAAATGAGTCTAACTCAAAAGCTACAATAACAATATTCCAAATATGCCTTAACTCTATTTCTACCTCAAATATCACTGTGCTC
>NW_016897715.1:0-927 GCF_001698545.2 Rhinopithecus bieti | reverse complement strand
GGAATGAGCAGGAACATTGTTGTGGTGGAGGACACTGGTGAAGCCTTTCAGGCGTTTTCCTACTAAAATTTTGGCTTTCTGAAAACACCCTCATAATAAGCAGACATTATCATTCTTTGGCCCTCCAGAAAATCACCAAGCAAAATGCCTTGAGCATCCCAAAAAACTGTTGCTATGATCTTTACTCTTGACAGAGCTGCTTTTGCTTTGACTAGACCACTTCCACTTCTTGGTAGCCACTGCTTTTATTGTAATTTCTCTTTGGGATCATACTGGTAAAGCCATGTCTGTCTCCTATTACAATTCTTTGAAGAAATGCTTCAGGATTTTGATCCCACTTGTTTAAAATTTCCAATGAAAGCTCTGCTCTTATCTGCCACTGATCTGGGCACAATGGTTTTGGCACCCACTGAGTTTGCTCCACTTCAGTTTTCAGTCAGATTTGTATAAGCAGAACAAATTGAGATGTCTATGGTGTTGGCTATTATTTGTACTATTAATCATCACTCCTCTTCAATTAGGGTACAAACGATTAATTTTTTCCTCACAAATTGTTGTGTACAGCCTGCTGCTGCAGGTTTCATCTTCAACATCATTTTGTCCCTTTTTTTTTTAAACAACATAATGAGTTTATATTTAATATAGTACTTCTCACCATGGGGATGTTACTCAATTAATTAATATAAAGTTTTAAACATTAAATAT
Organism: Rhinopithecus bieti; assembly: GCF_001698545.2. NCBI lineage: Eukaryota > Metazoa > Chordata > Mammalia > Primates > Cercopithecidae > Rhinopithecus > Rhinopithecus bieti. The sequence goes on along the minus strand of NW_016897715.1, from coordinate 222 downwards.
TTTCTCCATTTCAATGTCAATATAAAGTGGTTTTTTAAAGCAAACCAAGTACCACATGTTCTCACTTGTAAGTAGGAGCTAAATGATGCAAACTCATGAACACAAAGAGGAGAACAATAGATACTGGGGTCTACTTGAGGGTGGAGGGTGGGAGCAGGGAGAGGAGTAAAAAATATAACTATTGGGTACTGGGCTTAATACCTTGGTGAAGAAATAATCTGT
>NW_016897714.1:0-202 GCF_001698545.2 Rhinopithecus bieti | reverse complement strand
AAAAAAAAAAACAAAACAAAAACAAACTAGCCCGGCGAGGTGGCGGGCGCCTGTAGTCCCAGATACTCGGGAGGCGGAGGCAGGAGAATGGCATAAACCTGGGAGGTGGAGCTTGGAGTGAGCTGAGATCCCGCCACTGCACCCCAGCCTGGGCGACAGAGCGAGACTCCGTCTCAAAAAAAAAAAAAAAAAAAAAAAAAAG
>NW_016897713.1:0-202 GCF_001698545.2 Rhinopithecus bieti | reverse complement strand
GTAGTCCCAGCTACTTGGGAGGCTGAGGCAGAAGAACCGCTTGAACCTGGCAGGCAGATTTCGCAGTGAGCTGAGGTCCACCACTGCACTCCAGCCTGGACGAAAAAAAAAAACCCCATTCCAAAAAAAAAAAAAAAAAAGGAAGAAAATTGAATTTAGTAGGTGTGAACACCTTCAATTTCCAACAAACCATTTAGCAAAC
>NW_016897712.1:0-286 GCF_001698545.2 Rhinopithecus bieti | reverse complement strand
TGGGATGAAAATTCCAGAGGAAGGAGCAGGCAGCAATCTTTACTCTTCTACAGCCTCCGCTGGTGATACCCAGGCAAACAGGGTCTGGAGTTTACCCCAGCAAACTCCAGTAGACCTGCAGAAGAGGGGCCTGACTGTTAGAAGGAAAATTAACAAACAGAAAGCAATAGCATCACATCAACAAAAGGATGACCATGCAAAACTCCATAAACTCCATCTGAAGGCCACCAACAGTAAAGACCAAAGGTAGATAAATCCACGAAGATGAGAAAAAAACAGTGCAAAA
>NW_016897711.1:0-548 GCF_001698545.2 Rhinopithecus bieti | reverse complement strand
AGCCAGGCATGGTTGCGGGCACCTGTAGTCCCAGCTACTTGGGAGGCTGAGGCAGGAGAATGGCATGAACCCAGGAGGCAGAGGTTGCAATGAGCTGAGATCACGCCACTGCACTCCAGCCTGGGTGACAGTGCGAGACTCTGTCTCAAAAAAAAAAAAAAAAAGTCAGGAAACAACAGATGCTGGAGAGGATGTGGAGAAATAGGAATGCTTTTACACTGTTGGAGGGAGAGTAAACTAGTTCAACCATTGTGGAAGACAGTTTGGTGATTCCTCAAGGATCTAGAACTAGAAATACCATTTGACCCAGCCATCCCATTACTGGGCATATACCCAGAGGATTATAAATCATGCTATTATAAAGACACGTGCACACATATGTTTACTGCAGCACTATTCACAATAGCAAAGACTTGGAACCAACCCAAATGTCCATCAATGATAGACTGGATTAAGGAAATGTGGCACATATATACCATAGAATACTATGCAGCCATAAAAAAGGATAAGTTCATGTCCTTTGCGGGACATGGATGCAGCCAGAAACC
>NW_016897710.1:0-202 GCF_001698545.2 Rhinopithecus bieti | reverse complement strand
TTCCCTATTTAATAAATGGTGTTGAGAAAACTGGCTGCCCATATGCAGGAAAGTGGAGTCCTTCCTTACACCTTATACAGAAATTAATTCAAGATGGATTAAAGACTTAAACATAAGACCTAAAATCATAAAAAGTCTAGAAGAAAACCTAGGCAATACCATTCAGGACATAGGCATGGGCAAAGACTTCATGACTAAAATA
>NW_016897709.1:0-200 GCF_001698545.2 Rhinopithecus bieti | reverse complement strand
ATGTTGAATAGTAGTGGTGAGAGAGGGCATCCTTGTCTTATGCTTGTTTTCAAAGGGAATGCTTCCAGTTTTTGCCTATTCAATACGATATTGGCTGTGCATTTGTCATAAACAGCTCTTATTATTTTGAGATACATCCCATCAGTACCTAGTTTATTGAGAGTTTTAGCATGAAGGGGTGTTGAATTTTGTCGAAGGCC
>NW_016897708.1:0-201 GCF_001698545.2 Rhinopithecus bieti | reverse complement strand
GTCTATGATGGATTTCCTTTATTCACTATTTGTACAGACCCCTTGTATTTCTAAGGTAGCCTACCTCATTTTCCCATTAATCTCTGCATTGTCCTGGAAGCTATTCAGTATTCAGGATTCTTGTTGTAGTAAGTTGTGGATGAAGAGAATTTAAAATGGGCCCTCTCCTCTCTTTTTTTATTTTGGTGGGGAATATTTAAA
>NW_016897707.1:0-3203 GCF_001698545.2 Rhinopithecus bieti | reverse complement strand
TCCCAAAGGGCTGGGATTACAGGCTTGAGCCACCGCGACCGGCAGAAGGTGATTTTATAATCACCTATAAAGCTCTAGTAGGTGCTCTTGAATGCAGGTTTCTGATAACTTTGGAGATTGTGACATCAGAATAGAGGAAAATGTTCAGGACTCTTGAAGAGCTAAAATGTTCATTAATATTGAGCAGGACAGGAACTAACATCATGAACTGAATTAATAGGAGACTGGAGTGATCTTTTGATGTTTTCTTTTAAGCTATAGACTGCTTTTAGCAATTTAGTATACTCCCGTGAACAAAATTTGAAGCATACTTGTTTCTCTCTACCTGATATTCTCCAGAATTTGGAAACTATCTGTGAGTATTCTTAGATTATTTCAATGTAGTTATTTGCGTAAGTGCAATTAGAATCTGTTCTCTTTTGTACCAGGACACAGTTGGAAAACTGGTGATTTTACCAAGGCTTTGACTGGAATGGTGCTCTCTCCTTTAAGGAATCAAACCTGACTTATGACACCAATAAGGCCTCATATTTTGTTTTCACAGTCCCTGTCCCTGTACAGGGTTTCTGATCTGTGGTAGGTACAGAATGTCACTTTCTGACAGGCCGGGAACCCCAAGTTATCTTGGAACCTTAAGAGGAGAGGAATTCACCCAACTCATAGGCATTTGATGGTACAAATTCATGGCTGGGCTTGGCTTTATAAAGGTCTTATCTCAGATTCCTTCTCTGGAACAAAGTTCCAACAAAGCCAATTTAAAAGGCCTATGTGACAATTATTCTTGCTGCACTATATGCAAATAATTAAACCAAGTATAATAAAACAAACCAGTCCTACCATGATTGTCTTTTAATAACAGTTACTAACAGAAAATAACACATGGGCCTTTCCAAACATGCACCTCTGCCTGTCATTAGGTAAGGAATGTTGCTTCTATCTCAACCAATCGGGCCTAGTAAGAAGCATTGCTAAATAACTTAAAGAGCTAAAAGCTAAGGGAATACCAAAACAACCAAATACATTATTGGTTCGTGAACAAAATCATAGCATGGATCATCTCATTCCTGGGCCCTCTCCTGATAATATACCTAAGACTAATATTCTTACTCTAATTAACATTTCTCAAAGATTTTAACTGACAGAATCATGGCCATTTCACAGACAACTATCCAAAACATCTACAGACAGCGTTACCCCTACAGTCAATCCAAGACCAGAAAACTCTCTGTTCCCCATAAGCAGGAAGTAGCCAGAAAGAACACGCCACCCCTCATCCTTTTATAACTATAGGGTCTTGATTGACGGAGCGGAAACATCACCATCTTGGACAAGCACTACCATTTTAAAGTTCCCCTTTATCAAAACCACCTAAATCCAACCCAAAGGATGTCAGTCTAATGGCTCATGTTAGCATGACCCATAAACCACAAATGATATCTCCGACCAGAAACATTCCAACGCTAAGATAAACCCCTCCCTGACCAGAGACATGCCAGTCCCGAGATAACCTCCCTTCCGGCCAGAGAGATGTCAGCCCCAAGATAACTTCCCCTCCCATCAGAGACATTCCAACCCTGCAATAAACTTCTCCTCTGCACGGAAACATTCCAAGCCTATAATGAGTTCTCTCACCCTAAAACCCTTAAATATTCTTAGTCTGGAAGAGAGTGTGTTCCCGACCAAAATCAGCCAGAAGTCCCTCTCAGGTTTATTCTCCAAAATTTCAGCTTTTCGTGTTTCTTTCCTCTTTAACTCTTACAATTTTGACCACAGCCTTTCTCAGTTACTGGGGAAAGTGTGCAGTGTACCAGTGGCTAATCTTCTGGATGAAATAGCCCCTTCTGCCCCACTGGCTAAGGTGATAGGAAGATGTTCCACCTACTGGCACAAAACTAGTCTTCTGATGATGCTTTTAGGACCTCCTTCTGTACATGATACCCAAAACTGATTTTAGAGAACCTCCAAATCTGTCTCCACATGCAGTAGCCATCTTCTCCTATATGTATTTTGAGCTTAGTTTTCCTATTAAATTTCATCTGCCTTTTTTCAAGTATTCTACAAATTCTGTCCCATTAACAACCTTTTCTTAGTGTTGTTACACTTTTATTCATTTTCTTTTATGTATGTGACTTGACTCATAACCTGAGAATTCAACAAAATGAAAAAAACCCCTGACTAGAAAAGCTCATATGCATTGAGGCTTTTAGGGCCCCTGACTGTTCCCAAACCTCCTGCGGAAAATGAGTGGAAGGTGATGTCACTGATTGTCTTCTTTCACTCCAGCTTTTCCCAAAACATTTTAAATCCCCACCACTTCACCTTGACCTTCTACTCACCTTTTAAGATCCTTCCTAGACTCTCCTTTAGAGACTTATTCCTTACTTGGTTAAACCGCAAAGACCTCTACATGGCTATGTTTGACGCTAACATAAATGTACTTTGCATTTGCTTTGCTTCTATAGCCACAGGATTGTACTGGAGAAGAAGAAAATGTTTGGAATAAAGATCAATAAGACAACAAAGCAGACACGATATGACTGAGAACAGAGAAGCTGGGTGGGGAGGACCCCAGGCAATAGCCTCAGCTGCAGACAATCACAGGCAGTGATGAATTGTGTTACAAAGGGTCATCATTACCCTCAGAGATGGGGACAGCATGAGATGATAATGAATATGTTTGAGGAAGAATAATATAACCTCATCTGGTATGGATGGTTGGCATCAGCATTTAGGCTGCTGGATAGGAGAATGTGTTGACATTATTTATAGCTACAATGCAGAGCTGTGGCAGAGATCCATTGTAAACAATGCCTTCCAAGGCAGCTGCTTTCCATTGAAAACATAACAGAGAAGAGTTTGTAAAGGGTGGCTTAGGATGGCAGCATTAAAGAGGGCTGTCATCTTCACTAAATCTGGGACTCATTTTCGTTCCTATTTTATTTCCATTTACATTTTTTTTATATCTCAGCAAGCTTTCTAACTTTTTTAAACCAGTAAGTTTTTTTTAAGTGTCATTCTATTTAAAGTTCTCATTACTTGAAAATGGGCCAAATTATAAATTTTCCAAATAAAAGGGAATTTTGTATAATTTCTTCCTAACCCTGTCCCCACAATGCTTTTCTCCATAAACAGCTTTGGTGCTAAGTCTTTTCAGGAATTGCCTTTCCCAGAGGAGAGGTTTTACTTTATATGAAAATAGGTTA
>NW_016897706.1:0-286 GCF_001698545.2 Rhinopithecus bieti | reverse complement strand
TTTTTTTTTTTGAGATGGGGTCTTTCTCTGTCGCCCAGGCTGGAGTGCAGTGGTGAGATCTCGGCTCACTGCAAGCTCTGCCTCCCGGGTTCACACCATTCTCCTGCCTCAGCCTCCCAAGTAGCTGGAACTACAGGCGCCGCCACCACGCCTGGCTAGTTTTTTATATTTTAGTAGAGATGGAGTTTCACCATGTTAGCCAGGATGGTCTCCATCTCCTGACCTCGTGATCCACCCGCCTCGGCCTCCCTAAGTGCTGGGATTACAGGCGTGAGCCACTGCACCC
>NW_016897705.1:0-851 GCF_001698545.2 Rhinopithecus bieti | reverse complement strand
GACTTTTTAATGATTGTCATTCTAACTGGCATGAGATGGTATCTCATTGTGATTTTGAGTTGCATTTCTCTAATGACCAGTGATGATGAACATTTTTTCATATGTCTGTTGACTGCATAAATGTCTTCTTTGGAAAAGTGTTCATGTCCTTTGCCCATTTTTTGATGTGGTTGTTTGCTTTTTTCTTGTAAATTTGTTTAGGTTCTTTGTAGATTCTGGATATTACCCCTTGTCAGATGAGTAGATTGCAAAATTTTCTCCCATGCTGTAGGTTGCCTGTTCACTCTGATGATAGTTTCTTTTGCTGTGCAGAAGCTCTTTAATTAGATACCATTTGTCAATTTTAGCTTTTGCTGCCATTGCTTTTGGTGTTTGAGACATGACGTCTTTGCCCATGCCTATGTCCTGAATGGTATTGCCCAGGTTTTCTTCGACGTTTTAAGTGGTCCTAGGTCTTATGTTTAAGTCTTTGATTCATCTTGAGTTGATTCTTGTATAAGATGTAAGGAGGGGTGCAGTTTTAGTTTTCTACATATGGTCAGCCAGTTTTCCCAACGCAATTTATTAAATAGGGAATCTTTTCCCCATTGCTTGTGTGTATCAGGCTTGTCAAAGATCAGATGGTTGCAGTTGTGTGGTGTTATTTTGAGGCCTCCATTCTGTTCCATTGGTCTATATATTTGTTTTGGTACCAGTACCGTGTGGTTTTGGTTACTGTAGCCTTATAGTATAGTTTGAAATCAGGTAGCGTGATGCCTCCAGCTGTGTTCTTCTTGCCCAGGATTGTCTTGGCTATGCTGGCTCGTTTTGGCTCCATATGAAGTTTAAAGTATTTTTTTACAATTATGTGA
>NW_016897704.1:0-482 GCF_001698545.2 Rhinopithecus bieti | reverse complement strand
TTTTTTCTGGAGACAGAGTCTCGCTCTGTCACCAGGCTGGAGTGCAGTGGTGCAAGCTTGGCTCACTGCAACCTCCGCCTCCCAGGTTCGAGCGATTCTTCTGCTGCAGCCTCCCGAGTAGCTGGGACTACAGGCATGTGCCACCACGCCCTGCTAATTTTGTATTTTTTGTATTTTTTTTCTTTTTTTAGTAGAGACGGGGTTTCACCATGTTGGCCAGGATGGTCTCAATCTCCTGACCTCGTGATCTGCCTGCCTCGGCCTTCCAAAGTGCTGGGATTACAGGCGTGAACCACTGCTCCCAGCCTGCTTTCTTTTTTTTTGGTTTTGAGACAGAGTCTTGCTCTGTTGCCCAGGTTGGAGTGCAGTGGTGTGATCTCAGCTCACTGCAACCTCTACTTCCTGGGTTTAAGCTGTTTTCCTGCCTCAGCCTCCTGAGTAGCTGGAATTATAGGCACCTGCTATGGCGCTCAGCTAATTTT
>NW_016897703.1:0-288 GCF_001698545.2 Rhinopithecus bieti | reverse complement strand
ATCACATGAGTTTTTTTTTTCCCCTAAAGGATAGCATACTGTATTCGATTATAGTGTCAGTATTACTGATACTGAAAACATTTTTTTTCACAACTGCCCAAGAAGGACATATAGCCTCTAGAGTTTGGGGCAGTAACCTTGAATCTGAATTAGGATGAGTGAGCAGCCCATCACCTCATTCAAACCTTAATAAGGTGTATCAGTGAATGAAGTAGAGGGTGTATCAGTGAATGAAGTACAGTGTATATCAATGAATGAAGTACAGGGTGTATCAATGAATGAAGTACC
>NW_016897702.1:0-288 GCF_001698545.2 Rhinopithecus bieti | reverse complement strand
GTTTTCTTGGATGGTCTTGATGCTTGTAGATGTTTGTTGGTGTCTGGGCATTGAAGCGTTAGGACTTATTGTTAGCTTTGCCAGGTTGGGTTTGTTTGTGCCCATCCTTGTTGGGAAGGCTTTCCAGGTATTCAAAGGAACTTGGGTCCTAAACCCAATAACACTGTGGTTCCTGCAGACCCATATAAGGACCACCTCGGTATTCTCGGATACGATCCAGAATAATTATCTGGATTAATAGGCAGAGACTCTTGTTCTTTTCCCTTACGTTCTTCCAAACAAACAAAG
>NW_016897701.1:0-481 GCF_001698545.2 Rhinopithecus bieti | reverse complement strand
TTGTAGTTCTCCTTGAAGAGGTCCTTCACATCCCTAGGTATTTTATTCTCTTTGTAGCAACTGTGAATAGGAGTTCACTCATGATTTGGCTCTCTGTTTGTCTGTTATTGGTGCATAAAAGTGCTTGTGATTTTGCACATTGATTTTGTATCCTGAGACTTTGCTGAAGTTGCTTATCAGCTTAAGAAGATTTTGGGCTGAGACGATGGGGTTGTCTAAATATGCAATCATGTCATCTGCAAACAGGGACAATTTGACTTCTTCTTTTCCTAACTGAATACTCCTGATTTCTTTCTCCTGCCTGATTGCCCTGGCCAGAACTTCCAACACTATGCTGAATAGGAGTGGTGAGAAAGGGCATCCCTGTCTTGTGTCAGTTTTCAAAGGGAATGCTTCCAGGTTTTGCCCATTCAGTACGATACTGGCTCTGAGTTGTCATAAATAGCTCTTATTATTTTAAGATATGTTCCATCAATACCTA
>NW_016897700.1:0-482 GCF_001698545.2 Rhinopithecus bieti | reverse complement strand
TTATCAGGGAATATGAAGGGCAGAGAGAGCATCCAGGAACCTAGATTTGATTACTACAACCATGAAGTTCCTGATATTGACCTCAGTGATTGTGAATTCCCACACGTCATTGAAATTTATGACTTTCCCCAAGAATTTCGTACTGAAGACCTTCTACGGGTTTTCTGCAGTTATCAAAAGAAAGGATTTGATATTAAATGGGTGGATGATACACATGCCCTAGGAGTATTCTCCAGTCCAATTACAGCTCGTGATGCGTTGGGTATTAAACACACCATGGTGAAGATTCGTCCCTTGTCACAGGCCACAAGAGCAGCCAAGGCCAAAGCTAGAGCTTATGCTGAGTTCCTCCAGCCAGCAAAGGAGCGTCCTGAGACTTCAGCAGCCCTAGCCAGAAGGTTAGTCATCAGTGCCCTTGGGGTTCGAAGTAAGCAGAGCAAAACCGAACGAGAAGCAGAGCTCAAGAAACTGCAAGAAGCCAG
>NW_016897699.1:0-773 GCF_001698545.2 Rhinopithecus bieti | reverse complement strand
AGTCCCCAGGACACCCAGCCCGATAAAATGGAAACTGGTTTGGGAGCCTCCCAGCCCTCCTACACTGCTAACTCCACCTCCTCACCCACACAGGGCACCGATATCATCACCCTCCTTAACATCATCCACTACGACCCCAGCCAGTTCCTGATGCCCCAGGAGTTCAACCCCGAGCATTTTGGATGCCAATCAGTCCTTCAAGAAGAGCCCAGCCTTCACGCCCTTCTCAGCCGGTGAGGGCAGGAATCAGAGTCTTTCTGGCCCAATTTCTGCCTACATTCCTCATCCTAATTCAACTTGCCAAATTCTTTCACTCCTTCCTTCCACCCATTCTTAGCTTTGGATGTACAGAGACATTCATTCCTCCTCTCAACTCTGCTCCTATAAGCAAGTAGTGACTAAAATCCTCGTGAAGCGAGGTGGGGAGGTTAATTAATAATCTAATTTGGGGCTGGGCACGGTGGCTCACACCTGTAATCCCAGCACTTTGGGAGGCTGACGTGGGCGGATCACCTGAGGTCAGGAGTTCGAGACCAGCCTGACCAATATGGTGAAACCCCGTCTCTACTTAAAATACAAAATTAGCTGGGTGTGGTGGCGGGCACCTGCAGTCCCAGCTACTCCGGAGGCTGAGACAGGAAAATCGCTTGAACCCGGGAGGCGGAGGTTGCAGTGAGCCGAGATTGCACCATTGTACTCCAGCCTGGGTGACAGAGCGAGACTCTGTCTCAAAAAAAAACATAATGATAATAATTTAACAGCCAGGAGCGGTC
>NW_016897698.1:0-838 GCF_001698545.2 Rhinopithecus bieti | reverse complement strand
GAAGAAATGAATGATCCATAACCTCTTTAGAGACTGGATCTTGGATGCAGAATCCTAGGAAGTTCTAGCCACACCTGTCCCTTGTCCTTCAGAGGCTGACAGCCATGTTTCATCCCCCCACTACCTCTTGCCCCTAAAGCCACCCCACTTCATGTGTAACTCTGAAGCTCTTTGGGCACTGGAGCATTTTCAGGGCTCCCTGGTCCTGGACTGTGGAACTGGGGAACCTGGTCCTTGGGGTCTCTGAAGTCACTGTAGCCCCGCTGTTCACTGCCATGCTGTCTCTGCCTCTCTCCGCTTCTCTGTGTCCCTCATCTTCCTCCCACTTCATTCTAACTGGCAAGCCCTGTCCTGCACAGCTTCTTCCTCCACCTCTAGGTCTTCCCCAGACAATCCCTCTAACTAGGCTGACTGTTCTGTTCCCTTCCTGCTAGTACTGTGGAATGGCCTACCTCCCAGGAAATGGGAAAGGCACAGAAATCACCTGGAATTGCCACTCCTGCCAGGCTGCATCTGCAGCCAATGTCACCAGTCACTAAGCAAATGAGCCACTGTATCCCCATCCAGGGCTCTGTCCCTTTGTGAGGCTGATCTGTAAACAAGACCGTGGCACAGGGATAGGCAGCTCCTCCATCCACTCTTATAATTCCCAGACAAATTCTTCTGGCCTCCTGCACAAACAAAACCAAATGATCCCGATGGTGATTTGCAGTAAAGAAAGATTTTAATGACTCCAGGTCTGCCAAACAGGAGGATGGAGGTTTATTATTACTCAAATCAGATTCCCTAGTGGATCATGGGTTAGAGATCTTCAAGGATAGTTTCAGGGGCACAGGAC
>NW_016897697.1:0-852 GCF_001698545.2 Rhinopithecus bieti | reverse complement strand
GAATTTTGTTGAAGGTCTTTTCTGCATCTATTGAGATAATCTTGTAACGTTTGTCATCGGTTCTGTTTATGTGATGGATTATGTTTATTGATTTGCATATGTTGAACCAGCCTTGCATCCCAGGGATGATGCCGACTTGGTCATGGTGGATAAGCTTTTGATGTGCTGCTGGATTTTGTTTGCCAGTATTTTATTGAGGATTTTGCATTGTAGTTCATCAGGAATATTGGTCTAAAATTCTCTTTTTTTGTTGTGTCTCTGCCAGGTTTTGATATCAGGATGATACTGGCCTCATAAAATGAGTTAGGGAGGATTCCCTCTTTTCTATTAATTGGAATAGTTTCAGAAGGAATGATACCAGCTCCTCTTTGTACTACTGGTAGAATTTGGCTGTGAATCCATCTGGTCCTGGACTTTTTTTGATTGGTAGGCTATTAATGATTGCCTCAAGTTCAGAGCCTGTTATTGGTTTATTCAGAGATTCCAGTTCTTCCTGGTTTAGTCTTGGGAGGGTGTATGTGTCTAGGAATTTATCAATTTTCTAGATTTTCTAGTTGATTTGCGTAGAGGTGTTTATAGTATTCTCTGATAGTAGTTTGTATTTCTGTGGGGTCGGTGATGATATCCCCTTTATCATTTTTTATTTCATCTGTTTGATTCTTCTCTCTTCCCTTCTTTATTAGTCTTGCTAGCAGCCTATCAATTTTTTTGATCTTTTCAAAAAAACAACAGCTCCTGTATTCATTGATTTTTTGAAGTATTTTTTGTGTCTCTATCTCCTTGAGTTCTACTCTGATCTTAAGTTGTTTCTTGCCTTCTGCTAGATTTGAATGTGTTTGCTCTTGCTTCTCT
>NW_016897695.1:0-927 GCF_001698545.2 Rhinopithecus bieti | reverse complement strand
AGGTAACCCGTGTGCTTCTCTGAGATCTTATTCCTAGGTTTGCACTGCCCTTATGAATCAGCTCAGATAACGGGCCGGCATTTGTGACTGAGTTGGTACAGAAGACAGCAAAAGCATTAGGAATCACTTGGAAGCTACATGCCGCCTACCGACCTCAAAGTTCAGGAAAGGTGGAGCAAATGAATCGAACTGTCAAAATAGTTTAGGGAAAATATGTCAGGAAACAGGATTAAAGTGGATAAAGGCCCTTCTTATAGTATTGTTTAAAATTAGGTGCACTCCTTCTAAGAAAACAGGATACTCCCCTTATGAAATACTGTATCATAGGCCTCCTCCTATACTACAGGGGCTTCCAGGCACTCCCCGAGAGTTAGGTGAAGTTGAATTACAGCGATAGCTACAGGCTTTAGGAAAATTGCACAAACAATCTCAACTTGGGTAAATGAGAGGTGTCCCATCAGCTTATTCTCCCCAGTTCACCCTTTCTCTCCAGGTGATCGCGTGTGGATCAAGGACTGGAACGTAGCCCCTTTGCAGCCACAGTGGAAAGGACCTTAGACCATCATCCTGACCACCCCATGGCTGTAAAGGTAGAAGGAATCCCAACCTGGATCCACCACAGCCATGTGAAACCTGCAGCCGATGAAACCTGGGAGGCAAAACTGAGCCCGGACAACCCCTCCAAAGTGACTCTGAGAAGGACGACAAGCCCTGCTCCAGTCACACCCAGAAGCTGACTGGTCTATGCACGGCCGAAACATGAGGAGAATCATCGTGGAACTCATTTTCCTTATAATTTGGACTTGTATAGTGAAAACTTCCACTGATTTTCCCTGCGTGGAAGACTGCTCTCAGTGTATACATGAGGTTACCGAGGTAGGACAACTAGTTAAAACAATCTTTCTGTTCTATAGTTACTATGAATGC
>NW_016897694.1:0-1442 GCF_001698545.2 Rhinopithecus bieti | reverse complement strand
TTTTTTCCTGAATAAAGAAATCAACAAAGAGATAGGAAATATTTTTAAGTACCAAAGAGAAATTCTGGAGTTGAAAAGTATAGTAACTGAAATGAAAGTACCTTCATGGACTCAACAGTATATTTGAGCAAGCAAAGGAATAATCAGTTAAATTTAAGATAGATTCATAGAGATTATCCAATCTGATAAAGAGAAAATAAAAGAATGAATAAAATCAACAGAGACTCAGAAACCTGTAAAACACTGTGAAGTGTACCAACATACACATGAGATTTAAGAAGGAGTGAAGAGAAAGTGGCAGAAAGACTATTTGAAGATATGATGGCCAGAATTTTCTTAAATGTTATGAAAACATCGATCTGCCTAAGAAACTTAAAGTCCATGTAGTATAATTTAAAGAGATGCACATTTCAACACATAGTAGTTGAACTGTTGAAAGACAAAGAAAAAATGTGAAAGCAGCAAGAGAAGAGCAACTCATCACACAAAAGGCTCCTCAAAATATGGCTGACTTCTTATCAAAAGCAGGGAGGCCAGAAGAAAGTGGGATGATATATTCAGTGCTGAAACAAAAGAAGAAAGCTCACATTATTTCTTGTCCAACCAAACTGTCTTTCAAAATGAAAGAGAAATTGAGATGTTCCCAGATAAAACTGAGAGAATTCATTGCTAGGAAACCTGCCTTACAAGAAATTTTAAAGGAAGTCCTTCAGACTGAAAGGAAAGGACAATAAATCACCAATTGAATCCATGGAAAAGATAAAGAGCACCTGTGTAACTACATAGGAAAATATGAAAACTTATACATTGATTTTATTCATAACTCTTACTCTGATATCAAATACAGTTGCAGAAACCAATAGTTGTAAAACTATATTTATGTATGTTCATGGGTCAATAGGTTTAATGTTAAGATGATAATATCTAGATTGATCTACAGATTCATCACAATTCCTATCAAAATCCCAGCTAGCTTCTCTGAAGAAATTGACAAGTTGATCCTAAATTTCACATAGAAATACAAAGTACATAAAATATCCAAAACAATCTTGAAAATGAAAACAAAGTTGGATAACTTACACTTTTCAATTTCAAAATTTATTATGAAGCTAAAATTATCAAGGGAGTGTGGTACTGGTATAACGTCAGAGATACTGATAAATGAAATAGAATTGAGAATCCAAAACAACCCTAATATTTATGACCAATTGATTTTCAACAATTGTGCCAATACATTTCAATGGTAAAAGGAAAGTCTTTTGGGGCTGGGCGTGGTGGCTTATGCTTGTAATCCCAGCACTTTGGGAGGCCAAGGTGGGCAGATCACCTGAGGTCAGGAATTCGAGACCAGCCTGGCCAAAATGATGAAACCCTATCTCCATTAAAATAAAAAAAAATTAAAAAAATAAAAAAATAAAAAATAAAATAGGTGGGCGTGGTGG
>NW_016897693.1:0-288 GCF_001698545.2 Rhinopithecus bieti | reverse complement strand
TTTTTTTTGAGACGGAGTCTCGCTCTGTCGCCCAGGGTGGAGTGCAGTGGCCGGATCTCAGCTCACTGCAAGCTCCGCCTCCCGGGTTCACACCATTCTCCTCCCTCAGCCTCCCGAGTAGCTGGGACTACAGGCGCCCACCACCTCGCCCGGCTAGTTTTGTGTATTTTTTAGTAGAGACGGGGTTTCACCGTGTTAGCCAGGATGGTCTCGATCTCCTGACCCCGTGATCCGCCCGTCTCGGCCTCCCAAAGTGCTGGGATTACAGGCTTGAGCCACCGCGCCCGG
>NW_016897692.1:0-849 GCF_001698545.2 Rhinopithecus bieti | reverse complement strand
CTGAATATTTCCAAAGACCATTAATTTTATCTTTTATTGTGTTACTGCTATGTGCTAAGCACTTACGTCTCAACAAGGGGGGCATGTAGAATACAGTTTATTATGGTATTTTAAAATTGTTGCCTTCAATGAACTTAACAGGTATAATGAAAGGTTCCAGGTCCTATGATAGGATTTTTTTAAAGAAAAGAAACAAGAGAACACAAAGGAAGGATTTTTTTATTCTATCTGGAGAAGACAGCTTAGAGAAACTCCATATGGAGTCTTGAAAGATAAGCACTTTGCCAAGTAAATGGAAGAGGTAGTATTGGAGGTACATGAGGGCATTCCAAGATTTAGGAGCAACATGAACAAAGAAATGCCTACGTGAAAGAGTTTGGCATATTTGAGGCTTGAAACCCTCCTATGGATGGAGTTTGTGTAAAATGTAGTGTTATGTGAAAGAGGAGATCGAAGAGGTAAGGGAGACAGGGGAAAATGTGTAACAGGACTTCAATGTCATATTTGTTTGGCATTAATGTGTAGTGAATGGAGATCCTACAAAGGTTTTAAGCATGGCTCTTTCATATTTTAAGATTCTTAATGACTAAAGATGTGGCTAAATAATTTGGTCAGTCCAATTCTTTGTGTCTTATCCACACAGCACAATGAGCTTTCAGGCACACACAAATACTTCTCATAAATAGTTCTTCAAGGAAGGAATTGGACCAGCTGCATCAATCAAGTCTAAACAAGCTACAGTCATAGAAACACCACGTATTTGTTTAAAAAAAAAAAAAAAGTACAGTTCTCAGTTCTTTTATAGGCCTAATTTACGAAACAATGCTAGGTACTACAATTAAAATAAAT
>NW_016897691.1:0-337 GCF_001698545.2 Rhinopithecus bieti | reverse complement strand
TAAATTTTCTTTTTTTTTTTTTTTTTCAAAAAAAACTAGTTAAAAAAAAATAAATTTAAATTGGTTTAGAAAAAAAATTTTTTTTTTTTTTTTTTTTTTGAGGCGGAGTCTCGCTCTGTCGCCTGGACTGGAGTGCGGTGGCCGGATCTCAGCTCACTGCAAGCTCCACCTCCCGGGTTTACACCATTCTCCTGCCTCAGCCTCCGGAGTAGCTGGGACTACAGGCGCCCGCCACCTCGCACGGCTAATTTTTTTGTATTTTTTTAGTAGAGACGGGGTTTCACTGTGTTAGCCAGGATGGTCTCTATCTCCTGACCTCGTGATCCGCCCGTCTCGG
>NW_016897690.1:0-850 GCF_001698545.2 Rhinopithecus bieti | reverse complement strand
AGGCTTGAGCCACCGCGCCCGGCCACAGGTGTGTTTATATTTGCAAAAGCTTTGCCATCTTTCCCAATATGACTTTAATATCTGTGTAAATGGAAAACAGGGTAAAGTGTTCAGCAACATTACAGTATTATTGGGAAACCTATGCAGAGTGCACATAAATGCAAGTCACATCACACTAATTTGTTTTCCTTGTGGGCCTTATAGAGGATGGAGAACCATCAGTGTCTTACTTTCAGGTTTGATCCCGTCTTATATGTGACATCCTCATGTCAACAAGCTAAAAAAATGATCTGAATTATACCAATAGGGGGGGCTCAGGCAGCAGTGATCAAAACATAATATGTACGTGGTAAAAGGAACACTTGTTCTTCAGTGGTTTTGCCTAGGTCCAGTGTAATTACTTATCAAAACATGTTTTAAGCTACAGCATCTCTGTTAAATTTAGAAATGTGAAACATGTAGTTATCAACTTGGAATACAAGACTAAAACTGAATGTAACCCAAAACTACCTGTCAAGCACAGTAAAGCTTAACAGGCATAAAACTAAGGTGTACAACCCAACTGCTCTGATATTAAGAGTGAAAACCAGCAAATGCAAACCATCAGGTTAAAGTGAATCACAAAACATTAGGCATGTAGAGCATGTTTTAAAATAGGAAAATGACACTGAGCTGTATTACCAGGAATGATATTTTAAAATTCCAGGTATGGCCTTTTACATTTAACAGCAATGGAGAGAAACAAGCCTATGGGGAAGTGCAGAAAATGAATGGGATCCAGAAAAGGAGTTGAGTTTGGGAGTTAAGGAAGGCAAAGAAACAGATACATTCAAAATGGATTTAGAATCTC
>NW_016897689.1:0-288 GCF_001698545.2 Rhinopithecus bieti | reverse complement strand
CCGGGCACGGTGGCTCAAGCCTGTAATCCCAGCACTTTGGGAGGCCGAGGTGGGCAGATCACGAGGTCAGAAGATCGAGACCATCCTGGCTAACATGGTGAAACCCCATCTCTATTAAAAAATACAAAAAACTAGCGGGGCGAGGTGGCGGGCGCCTGTAGTCCCAGCTACTCGGGAGGCTGAGGCAGGAGAATGGTGTAAACCCGGGAGGCGGAGCTTGCAGTGAGCTGAGATCTGGCCACACTGTACTCCAGCCCAGGCCACAGAGTGAGACTCCGTCTCAAAAAA
>NW_016897688.1:0-332 GCF_001698545.2 Rhinopithecus bieti | reverse complement strand
TTGCCATGTCGCCCAGGCTGGAGTGCAGTGGCGTGATCTCGGCTCACTGCAAGCTCTGCCTCCCGGGTTCATGCCATTCTCCTTCCTCAGCCCCCCAAGTAGCTGGGACTACAGGTGCCTGCCACCATGCGTGGCTAATTTTTTTTGTATTTTTTGTAGAGACGGGGTTTCACCATGTTAGCCAGGATGATCTCGATCTCCTGACCTTGTGATCCGCCCACCTTGGCCTCCCAAAGTGCTGGAATTACAGGCATGAGCCACCGCGCCCAGCCAACAAAAATAATTTTTTATTTTTAATAATTTTTTATTTTAATTTTAATTTATTTTGAGAT
>NW_016897687.1:0-336 GCF_001698545.2 Rhinopithecus bieti | reverse complement strand
TTTTTTAGAATTTTAAAATATAATTTATTGTTTTGTACAATTTTAGGTTTATGGCAAAATTAGGTAGGAGGTACCGAGATTGTCCATATACCTCCTGCTCTACACATGCTGAGCCTCCCTCTTGAACAAAATCCCACATCATAATAGTACATTTGTTACAATCAATGCACCTGGATATTGAATTTGGAGATCAATGAAGAGGCTGACCAAAGATATAATGTGCTACTTAATATCATGAGATTGGATGACCAACTAGAGAGAGTGTATTAGGAATAGAAATAATTCAAATCTCTCCACAATCTGCACTATTTCTCTTTATGCTTTGATCTTTTTTTT
>NW_016897686.1:0-771 GCF_001698545.2 Rhinopithecus bieti | reverse complement strand
GTCTGCCCATTAGCTAACTCTTAGCTAGTTGCATTTACCTCCTAGGCATCCCTGAAAATTAACAAATTATTAAAATGTGCTGATATCAGCAGGCTAATGATAAAATTATAAGATAGTAGGTTTGTGATACAGCTTCTGGCACAAATACATAAAAGGCAAATTTGCTTTATTCATGATTAATCCAGTTTTGAACTTCTTGCACTTGTTATCTGTTAGTTAGAATACCAAGAATTACCTATAATTAGGACTTGCTTGGATGAATAGCAAAATTAAAATAAAATATTATTTTATTTAACAGCAAAACCTCTATACTGATGTACTTCATCCCTAATTTTTTATTTGACCATACACTACTAATTAACAGTTGGCAACTAGCATGGTTTAAAAGACAGAGCTATGGCATCATTCAACTTGCTAAGAACCTAGACTTTTTTATGAAATTGAATCATTTA
The DNA here is from genome assembly GCF_001698545.2 of Rhinopithecus bieti. Classification (NCBI taxonomy): domain Eukaryota; kingdom Metazoa; phylum Chordata; class Mammalia; order Primates; family Cercopithecidae; genus Rhinopithecus; species Rhinopithecus bieti. The sequence goes on along the minus strand of NW_016897686.1, from coordinate 319 downwards.
AGATGTCTGTACTTTCCATTATATACCTTGGGGTTGTCTCTAATACTGTCCTTGAATACTTGCCATGGAACCATCTTTCTGGTAAAAGTTTTACATAAAATGCTTTTAGTACTAATCTATGGAGAGCAACAGGTTTACTTCTCCACAGTAGTCAGGTTTTAATAAATAGTATGACCAGGCTGTAATAAACAGTAAAATAATGTGCTTGAAATTTTAAAAGACAAAAAAAAAAAAAAGACTACTGAAAAATTACTCTAAATAGCCAGTGAAAAGAGGAATTTTGTCTTATGTGTTAATATCTCAGGGGTCAATCTGTATA
>NW_016897684.1:0-202 GCF_001698545.2 Rhinopithecus bieti | reverse complement strand
CTGGCTAACCCGGTGAAACTCCGTCTCTACTAAAAAATACAAAAAGTAGCAGGGTGAGGTGGCGGGTGCCTGTAGCCCCAGCTACTTGGGAGGCTGAGGCAGGAGAATGGCATAAAACCGGGAGGCGGAGCTTGCAGTGAGCTGAGATGCGGCCACTGCACTCCAGCCTGGGCGACAGAGCGAGTCTCTGTCTCAAAAAAAG
>NW_016897683.1:0-202 GCF_001698545.2 Rhinopithecus bieti | reverse complement strand
AAAAAAAAAAAAAGGAAGACCCAGATGTAAACCTGCACACCTGAAACCATCCGATATTTGAAAAAAATTAGCAATGGAGAAAGGACTCCCTATCAGTAAGTGGTGCTGGGATAAGTGGCTAGCTAGATGCAGAAGAAATAACACTGGGCCCCTGTGTCTCACCATGTACAGAAAGCAACTCAAAATGAATCAAAGATTGAAA
>NW_016897682.1:0-286 GCF_001698545.2 Rhinopithecus bieti | reverse complement strand
GATGCAGCTGGGCGTGGTGGCTCACGCCTGTAATCCCAGCACTTTGGGAGGCCAAGGGAGGTGAATCACCTGAGATCAGGAGTTTGAGACCAGTCGGACTAACATGGTGAAACCCTATCTTTACAAAATTAGCCGGGTGTAGTGGCACATGCCTGTAATCCCAGCGAGTCGGGAGGCTGAGGCAGGAGAATTGCTTGAACCCGGGAGGCGGAGGTTGCAGTGAGCTGAGATCGCACCATTGCACTCCAGCTTAGGCAACAAGAGCGAAACTATGCACCCCCCCCCC
>NW_016897681.1:0-202 GCF_001698545.2 Rhinopithecus bieti | reverse complement strand
CTTTTATTGGGGAATCTGAGAAGGGATATTTTGGATTGCCTTGAACCCTACGGTGACAAAAGAAATATCCTGAGGTAAAAACGAAAAAGAAGCTTTCTGAGAAAGATCTTTGTCATGTGTGAATTCATCTCACAGACTTTCACCTTTCTTTTCGTGGAGCTGTTTAACACTGTTTTCGTGGATTCTGCAATAGGATGTTTCG
>NW_016897680.1:0-926 GCF_001698545.2 Rhinopithecus bieti | reverse complement strand
TTACATATTGCATGATAGCTCTTATTTATATATGTGCCCAGAAAGTTGATTATGAGTTTGGGTTTGATATTAATTGCATTATATTTTTTCCATTTAAAATAATGAAAATTAACCCCTGGTTAGTGTTTTCAGGTAGAAAGATTTTCAATAATGGATTACTGGTATAAAATCAGGGATGTCTGTTCTTGAAGGCTTTTAACAATCACAATGCTCCCTTGAACTATGATTTTTTTTAGTATCGTCAGTGTTAGATATCCTAATCTTTCCACTTATAAACTCACTAGATATTTCAATATTTTGTAATCTTAACTTTACTGCTTCTGTCCTAGCATTACTTCACCTGAAATTATCCTTTGTTTAGATACTGTCCACAAAACTAGTTGAAAATGGCAAATTCGTTCAAGCTGTGGTGTGTTGGTGATTTTCTGACAAATAGCTGGTTGACTTTACTTACTTTTCAAGGAAATTAATATGTAAAAAAACAACAACAACAACAACAAATAAACCTAAAGTATTGGCAGTGCTACCAGTAGAGACCATCTCTACCATAGTTTGAGGCACTGTGTTGTTCAACAATAGCATAATTTTGTGTCCAAGACCAAAGAGAAGAACTGCTAATATATCTGTCTGAGCATAGGAAATACCGCAGTATTTCTATACAGAACTCTTGTTTGTCTGAATTACTCAAGACACCTCTAAAATGGACTGCAAATCTCAACTCCAAATGAAAATAAAACCAGAAAAAAAAATTCTATTCAATTCTCTTTTCTGTTTGTGCTGAATAACGGATATGTATATAATAAACTATAATACATTTCCTAGGGAGAAAATGGCTCTTAAAATCCTATTTTCATTTTAGCTCACAAAATGTTCTTTACTTTCTCTGAGTTCCTTCACACTAGGATCAAATGCAAAATAAAAATCCT
>NW_016897679.1:0-330 GCF_001698545.2 Rhinopithecus bieti | reverse complement strand
GGACTGAGGAAAGTCGGATTTAGTGGCCCTTACTGATGCATTCTCAAATACCTGTTAGATTCCTAAGCATTCTCCTGTTAGTATTGAGACCTTACCTGTGTCCTATGAAGATATTATGCCCCAAAAGTGAAGTGGAGGGCCATACTCTGAGGGACAGAAGGGATCTCCAGAGTTGGAAGAGTGATGCCTTGATGCCTTTGTCCTCACTTATATGAATAGGAAGAATACAATTTCTGAGGCTCCCCATATCCTAGCTTCAGGAATAGCCTTTGTTAGGCCTGTTTGTCTGAGGAGGGATCCTAAAATTCCAGGTAGTCCCCATATGATGGG
>NW_016897677.1:0-787 GCF_001698545.2 Rhinopithecus bieti | reverse complement strand
CTGGTAAAAGTCCTTTCTTTGTTCTCCTGGGTAAATAATTTGCTTACAATGACTCTTTATAATAAGATATGCTTGTGGTTCTTTGCTGCATTTTATATTTCAATTTCCATAGGTTACCAATCTAAAATCCTAGTAGTCTGCTGGTATGGTAAACAGTATTCTTTCTGACTTTAGGAATAAAGAAATTGGGACAAATTAAAGTTAAATAGCTTGTCTAGAACTTCAAGCATATTGATAGAGTAGCCAGAAATAGATCTTAAATTTTAAGTCCCTCAGTTCAGCTGTGTACACTATTTCTAAGCCCTCAGCATCCGTGTATGCAGTTCATTCTACATTTTCTAATGACTGTAGAAGAAAATTATCATAGTTAAATATAAGCCTCAAATATTTTGGAAACTTCACTTCAGTCACTGATTTCAATCTCCTCTCCATCAACTCTTTTACTAGAACTCCTAACAAGTGGAAAATTTAACTGATTTTAATTTTACTACATTTAACCCTCCAAGAGCTAATAGCAAAATAAAAGGAAGGCAGGCATTCAGATAGCAGGGACTTTTCTTCTTTCCTGGGTTGTAAGTTTCTTTAGAAAATAAAGGATGAGTATTCAATGTAATCATTCAGTGGTAGATATGTAAACTTAGCCAAGCATATTTTAATCATATCCTTATGTTTTACTAACATAATGTACTTAAAATGTCATAAAACTTAGTGATAGAATTAGTGTTGTCACTCTGAAGTTCAGATTGAAATAAAATAAATCTTATAAAAGATGTCAAATAAAACTATC
>NW_016897676.1:0-288 GCF_001698545.2 Rhinopithecus bieti | reverse complement strand
TCAAGGGAGCATGTGCACAATTTCAGTAAATACTGTGCCTGTGCCCCCTCCCAAGTGCTGGCAGGCTGCAGTACATGTGGATAGCCCACCCCAAGGGAAGAATCGGGAGAAAGGATGCAACCTTCCCAGAGAATGTCAATGTAAAAAACCCCTAGTCAAAGGTCAGACCATGCACTTGAATCTCTCAAGTGGCCTGCTTGGTCCTCTTCCAAGTGTACTTTACTTCCTTTTGTTCCTGCTCTAAAACCTTTAAACAAACTTTCACTCCTGGTCTAAAACTTGCCTCTC
>NW_016897675.1:0-488 GCF_001698545.2 Rhinopithecus bieti | reverse complement strand
CAAATTTTAAAAGTCTTGAGATAAATTTAACCTCTGCCACTTACTGGTTTTGAGACATTAGGAGTTAATATAATTTCTCTGAGTTCACCGTCATCATCTGTAAAATGGGTATAACAATAGCACCACATTTTATGTTGCTGTGAGGCAGAAATGAGGTAATTTACACAAATGACTTAAGCTGGTGCCTTATACATGGCAAGCTCTCAATAACTGTGAGCTGTTTTCATTAGTGAAAGCAAGTCGTGATACTGTAAAAGACTTTAACTAGGACCTGTCTTTTTTTTTTCTGGTATACAGAGCTGACATTTAGGAAGCCCTATTTTTTTTAGATTACCTTTACCAATAGATTTCTTGCAGATTCATATCCACAGTAGAAATAACTTATTTCTAGTTCTGAAAACATGTTTTAAACCAGTCCCTTAGAAGACTCCTGTGTGATCCACACGAGGAAAACATACTTCCAAATGCATTCTTTGTCTCAGGGCAAA
>NW_016897674.1:0-485 GCF_001698545.2 Rhinopithecus bieti | reverse complement strand
TTTTAAAATTAGGAAGTTAGTAGAATTGGGTGGGGATACAATCAAATACTTGTGGAATTTTCTTGTTTTATCACATGCCCACAACCTGAAATTGTGTAATCATGTAGTCGTATTTTAAGAAAACACAGTAAAGCATAGGATCTTTCTACTTTCTGTTCTACAATTTCAAACTAAAGTTTATTTGCATATTCAGTGATTTTAAGCAATATCTTTATTTTTTAAGTAACATGGGGTACTTATAACTCTGCCCTGATGAGATTCTTTGGCTGTGTTAGAATATTTTGTAATAAGTGAAACAGTTTTGCATAGTTATGCCAGAAACCTATGTATAAAATACTGTTGACATGTTTTGGAATATAAAATTATTTCTATCATGTTCTGATCTGAATAACATTATTGTACTTTTGGAGTGTGAAATAAATATACAACTGTAATGAAATGCATAATTTTAAAATTATTGTTAAAATATAGTTATGTGTATGTTT
>NW_016897673.1:0-925 GCF_001698545.2 Rhinopithecus bieti | reverse complement strand
GATTTAAAAAATCCAAAAGCTTCTAATGTTGTGTGTTCAAATAAACTAGCATATATAGAGATAAGCAAATATTTAGTAAACTTCTATACAATCTTTTTTCCGGCTTTACTGAGGTATGTATATATGCCTCAAAACAAACATGAATATGGATTTTGATGAGGTATCTGTATACCTGAATCAACTAACCTTCAAGTCTGGACTTCCTATTATGAGTTAGTAATTTTGAGTTGGAATTTATAAAGTAAAGCCCAAAATGTCCCTCCAAACACACTTTGCCAGAAAACACTTGCTGTTACACAAATATGATGATAGATTCCATCTTTAGCTAGATAAACTACTAACCAGCTAAAGAAAACTGGAAACTTTGAAAACGAAGATATTTGTTCTAACTCAAACCTGTATTCATTTTAAATGCTAAGTACTTACAGCAATATACAGAAATATCTCTTTCTCAGTTAAATTATTGATACCTATAACAATCCCAACAATAGACCAGGAAAATTTTGATTATGAGGGAAAACTTAAGAAACAAAATTTCAGGATGAGATAAAATCAAGTAAGATATTCAAGCTGAGAGCGAGATTAACGTTGAAAACGTTGGGATGTTGAAAACATCCCAAAACTTTTAATGCTATACAAACGAAATAAACATCAAAAGGTTGTTGTCGGGTGTTTAAAATAAATCAAAGATGGGCAAAACAAAGAAAACAGCATATATCTAAGACATTTTTTGCTAAAACCAACATTACTTGAAGGATTTGTTACCCTTTACATATGACTAAGCAAAGAAAAGCACATACAGGCATGAGTTATCTGTTACAACGAAATAACCAGGAACACTTTCAGTGAGTTGATGAACTCATGACAATGAACCCTCAAATAACTCTCAGCCTAAATATTTAAATACTTCCACTTCATTAAAATA
>NW_016897672.1:0-263 GCF_001698545.2 Rhinopithecus bieti | reverse complement strand
TAGATTTTCTTTTTTTTTTTTTTTTTGAGGCGGAGTCTCGCTCTGTCGCCTGGACTGGAGTGCGGTGGCCGGATCTCAGCTCACTGCAAGCTCCGCCTCCCGGGTTTACGCCATTCTCCTGCCTCAGCCTCCGGAGTAGCTGGGACTACAGGCGCCCGCCACCTCGCACGGCTAATTTTTTGTATTTTTTAGTAGAGACGGGGTTTCACTGTGTTAGCCAGGATGGTCTCTTATCTCCTGACCTCGTGATCCGCCCGTCTCGG
>NW_016897671.1:0-487 GCF_001698545.2 Rhinopithecus bieti | reverse complement strand
AGGTGGGAGGTGTGAACTGAAAGATACATCTATGGGCTTCTTGGATCCTGGCTCTAATATCTTTCGGGAGCAGGCTGGTGGTTACATGGGCAAATAATTTAGAGTAACTTGTTAAGGTCTACCTTAAGGTATATTTTCTGCACTTTTCTGAATGTGTTATATTTAATAAAGTATTTTAAGATACCTAAAATAAAGGTTACAAAAGAATAACAATGGAATCTAGAAAAAATGTTAATGATCTAATATGGAATCTAGATAAGATGTAATGGTTTAAAATCTATGGCTGTATGAGGTATTTTGATGAAAAAAACAAAGACATAAAAGAATACTTTGTTGTACTTACTCTAAGGATGGTAGTAGTTTTCTGAAAGCTTCTTAATTTTCTGTGTGTATATTTTGCTTGGGGATATATCTTATGATTGAACTTTCTAGAAATGACCCTAATGTCAGTATTTTCTCTGACTTTTGTTAGCATAGAAACTGTTGT
>NW_016897670.1:0-487 GCF_001698545.2 Rhinopithecus bieti | reverse complement strand
CTGAATTTGAATGTTGCCCTGTCTTGCTAGGTTGGGAATATTTTCTGGATAATATCCTGAAGTGTGTTTTCCAACTTGGTTCCATTCTCCTCGTCCCTTTCAGGTACACCAATCAAATTTAGATTTGGTCTTTTCACTTATTCTTATATTTCTTGGAGGCTTTGTTCATTCCTTTCTTTTTTTTCTAATCTTGTCTTTCACTTTATTTCATTACGTTAATCTTCAGTCTCTGATATCCTTTCTTCTGCTTGATCGACTCAGCTATTGATACTTGTGTATGCTTCATGAAGTTCTCATGCTGTGTTTTCAGCTCCATCAGGTCACTTGTGTTCTTCTCTAAACTGGCTATTCTAGTTGGTAATACCTCTAACATTTTTCAAGGTTCTTAGCTTCCTTGCATTGGGGTAGAACATGCTCCTTCAACTCAAAGGAGTTTGTTATTACCCACCTTCTGAAGCCTGCTTCTGTCAATTCGTCAAACTCATTC
>NW_016897669.1:0-619 GCF_001698545.2 Rhinopithecus bieti | reverse complement strand
AGAGAGGTGGAGAAATCTCCGGATGCAAGCCGCTCTGTGGGAGACCAGGGGATGAGTGTGGGTTTGTTTCTAAGTCACAGGAGGGCTGCATCTTGGGGTCTAGAATGAGGCTTTATCTAGGTACTTCCCATTCCTTCTCTCGGGTTCTCCGTTTCCAGGGTCTCCCCATGGGCTGTGCCTTGAGACACCTTCTGGTCCCAAGCGCAGGCCTCTCTCAGCCACCAGCCTGGGAGAGGATGAGCTCTTGCCTGCCCACCCGGGCCTCCCTGTTGACACCTCCACCCACTGGACACAACTTTCCAGAATAAAAGGAAATCTCTGGCACCAAGCAAGGGTATCTGACAGCAATAGATTTATTAAGTATCCCCGAAAATATAAACACAAACCAGTAAAAAACAAAACCATAAAACATCAGGCCTGGAGCTGCAATAAGACAGACAGGAGCAGCACACACATGGCCCAGGTGGGGAGGACGAGACCGTAAATACTGCAGGAGGGTGGCAAGGGAGACCTAGGGCAAGGGGAAAGCAGGGCACAGTGTCGGCAGCAAGATGGCTCTGGGGTCAGACACTGCTGACCTTGGCCCCGGCTGCCACCTGCCCCTCACTCCAGCTGCAAG
>NW_016897668.1:0-2088 GCF_001698545.2 Rhinopithecus bieti | reverse complement strand
TAGCTCTTTTCTCACAAAGCAGTTTGAACACTGTTCCTGGGCAAACGGAAAAGTGATATTTCCGAACGCATTGAGGACTATGGCGAGTAGTGAAATATACTGAAATACAATCGAGGAGGAAGCGTTCCAAGAATCTGCTCTCTGATATGTGCATTCACTTCACAGAGTTAATGCTTACTCTATGTTGCACAGTTTCGAAATTCTGTCTTTGAAGAATCTGTGAAGGGATATTTAGTGATGCCCGGAGGCTTGTGGTGAGCGAGGAAACGCCTTCCGATAAAACCTGCAGAGAAACGTTCTGAGCAACTGCTTTGCAATGTGTGTATTCGTCTCCTAGAGTTAAACCATTCTTTGGATTGAACAGCTTGAAATCACTGTTTTGTGGAATCTGAGCAAGGACATTTGGGAATGATCCTTAGAATATGGAGAAAGAAATATCCTCAGGTAAAATCCGGAAGGAAGCTTTCTGTGAAACTGCTCTGTGGCATCTTAATTCCTCTCACCCAGATAAGCCTCTCTTTTGATTGAGCAGTTTTCTAGCCCTGTGTATGTTTAGCATGTGATGGGATATTTTGGAGCACTTTGAGGTTAACGGTGAAAAGAGAATATGTTCAGACCGAAACTGGAGAGAAGCTTTCCGAGGAACTGATTTGTGATGTGAGCATTCCACTCACAGTGTTATACCTCTCTTCTCATATAGCGTCAGGGAAACCCTTTTGGAGAAACAGGAAACAGGAGATATTTGGGAGCATGTTGATGCTGATGGTGAAAAGGGAAATAGCCTCAGAGAAAACTGGAAAGAAGCTTTCTAGGAAACTTCTCTGTGATATCTGTAATCATCTAACATACATAAAGCTTTCTTTACATTACGCAGCTTGGAAACTGTCATGGACGGATCCATGAAGGGACCATCGGGAGCACATTCTGGACTATGGTGAGAAAGGAAATATCTTCAGATAAAACTGGAAAGAAGCTTTCTGTGAATCTGCTTTTGCTATGCTTATTCATCTCGTATAGAAGAAGCTTTCTTTACATTATGCAGCTTGGAATCTCCCTTGTGGATGGATCCGTGAAGGGATATTTGGGATCACATTCTGGCCTATGGTGAAATAGGAAATATAGTCAGATAAAACTGTAGAGAAGCTTTCTCAGAAACTGCTCGGTGATGTGTGTATTCCACTCAGGGTGTTGTAATTTTCTTCTCATACTGCACAGTTTGAACACTTTTCCTGTAAAACCGAAAGAGTGACATTCAGAGCAAATTGAAGAGTATGACAAAAGTGAATTTTGTCCAATAAAAAAGAGAAAGAAGCACTCGAAGAACTTGCTCTCTCACATGTCCATTCTTTTCAAAGGGTTAAACCTTAGTCTACATTTCTCAGTTTGAAAGGTGGTGTTTGCGGGTTCTGTGAACGGATAGTAAGTGGCAACTGGCGGCCTGTGTGAGGCAAAGAAATGTCTTCCATCGACAATTGGAGAGAAGCTTTCTGCGCAACTCTTTTTTGATGTTTGTATTCATTTCATAGAGTTAAATCATTCTTTGGATGTAGCAGTTTGAAATCACTATTTAAGTGGAATCTGAGAAAGGTCATCACGAAATGCACTTTAGAATATCCTGAAAAGGAATAACCTCAGAGAAAACCAGGAAGGAAGCTTTCTGTGAAACTGCTCAGTGTCACGTGAATTCTGCTCAAACAGTTAAGCTTCTCTTTTCATTGAGCTGTATCATAACACTGTTTTGTTTTGTCTGAGAAGTGATACTCTGGAGGGCTTTGAGGCTTACGGTGAGAAAGGAAACGTCTTCAGATAGAAACTGGAGAGAAGCTTTCTGAAGAGCTGCTTTTGACGGGTGCATTCCACTCACAGAAATATACCTTTCTTCTCCTTGAGAATTCAGGAATCTCTTTTGGAGAAACAGCTACGAAACAGATATTCGGTAGCATAGGGAAGACAGTGGTGAAAAGGAAATATCTTCAGACAAAAAATGGAAAGAAGATTTCTGTGAAACTTCTTGTGTTAGATATATTTATTCGTGTCACATAGTTAAAACTTTAATTATAATACGCAGTTTGGAAACTCCATCATGCA
>NW_016897667.1:0-202 GCF_001698545.2 Rhinopithecus bieti | reverse complement strand
TGTTTAAGAAGGGATGCTAACAGAACCTAATACAAAATATGTATCTACTACACAAGGATTGACTGTTCTTTGATCACTTCAGATGTTACCTTTGTCTTTCTTTCTTTTCTTTCTTTCTATTTCTTTCTCTTTCTTTTCCTTCCTTCCGTCCTTCCTTCCCTCCCTCCCTCTTTCTTTCTCCTTCCTTCTTTCTTTCTCTTTC
>NW_016897666.1:0-202 GCF_001698545.2 Rhinopithecus bieti | reverse complement strand
ACAATGCTGGGCTTTGTTATGACACTCTTTGCAACAACTGAAAACTTTATACAATTTGCATGAGCGTTGTAATTTTCTCTGACCTTCATACAAGTAACAGACGAAGACTTTACCTATTGCCCTAAGCCTAGCAGAGAGAATCAATATTTCTCCTGTTTTGCGGGTTGAGGTACAACTGTCATCATCGCACCAGTGAGCAGGT
>NW_016897665.1:0-202 GCF_001698545.2 Rhinopithecus bieti | reverse complement strand
AAAAAAAAAATTAGCCAGGCATAGTGGCACACACCTGTAATCTCAGCCACTTGGGAGGCGGAGGCAGGAGAACTGCTTGAACCCGGGAGGCAGATGTAGCAGTGAGCTCAGATCATGCCATTGCACTCCAGCCTGGGCAACAGGAGCAAAATGAAAGAAAGAGAGAAAGAGAGAAAGAGAGAAAGAGAGAAGAGAGAGAGAG
>NW_016897664.1:0-333 GCF_001698545.2 Rhinopithecus bieti | reverse complement strand
CATGAAGTCGGCCGGGCGCGGTGGCTCAAGCCTGCAATCCCAGCACTTTGGGAGGCCGAGACGGGCGGATCACGAGGTCAGGAGATCGAGACCATCCTGGCTAACACCGTGAAACCCCGTCTCTACTAAAACTACAAAAAACTAGCCGGGCGACGTGGCGGCGCCTGTAGTCCCAGCTACCCGGGAGGCTGAGACAGGAGAATGGCGTGAACCCGGGAGGCGGAGCTTGCAGTGAGCTGAGATCTGGCCACAGCACTCCAGCCTGGGTGACAGAGCGAGACTCCGTCTCAAAAAAAAAATAAAAAATAAAAAAACAAAATAGTCCTGAAGTCC
>NW_016897663.1:0-330 GCF_001698545.2 Rhinopithecus bieti | reverse complement strand
ACTATTTTCTTGTGTTTTTTTTTCTTTTTTTCTTTTTTTTTGAGACAGAGTCTTACTCTGTCACCCAAGCTGAAGTGCAGTGGCGCAATCTCTGCTCACTGCAGCCTCTGCCTCCCAGTTTCAAGCGATTCTTGTGCCTCAGTCTCCTGAGTAGCTGGGATTACAGGTGACCACCACCACGCCCTGCTAATTTTGTATTTTAGTAGAGACGAGGTTTCACCATGTTGTCCAGGCTGGTCTCGAACTCCTGACTTCAAGTGATCTACTGCCTTGGCCTCCCAAAGTGCTGGGATTATAGGCAGGAATTGCTACACCTGGCCCACATTACCA
>NW_016897662.1:0-855 GCF_001698545.2 Rhinopithecus bieti | reverse complement strand
GGGAGGCTGAGGCGGGTGGATTACGAGGTCAGGAGATCGAGACCATCCTGGCTAACACTGTGAAACTCCGTCTCTACTAAAAATACAAAAAATTAGCCGGGCGTGGTGGCGGGTGCCTATAGTCCCAGCTACTCGGGAGGCTGAGGGAGGAGAATGGCGTGAACCTGGGAGGCGGAGCTTGCAGTGAGCTGAGATCATGCCATTGCACTCCAGCCTGGGCAACAGAGCGAGACTCTGTCTCAAAAAAAAAAAAAAAAAAGATGGATAGATGGATGGAAGCAGGGATGTATCGATGGACGAAGAGATATATGGAAGGGTGTAAGGTTGGCAATTTGAATAGCAGATCTCTGTTACAACAATTCTGTGAGGTAAGACATCATTCCAATTTTATAGATGAGAAAACAATAGCTTAGAGTGACAAAGGCAGTGGCCAGAGTCATAGAGCAAGTTGGGGATAAAATCTAGATTCCAACATAGGTCTATCAGACTCCCAAGACGGACACCCTCATGTCACAGTCCCCTCCCAGCCCTCACCCTGAGTACCTTAACATCTCACTTCTTAGATCCCTTTTGACAAAGTATAATGAGACTGAGGGATGGGGTGATGTCACAGATGGGAGGGCCATTGGCTTTCAGCAGGTGAATTCATGGACGCATTGGATGAAGGTGCTGTTAGCTACGAATGGGCCAGAGTGGAGATCAGGTCTGTTTGGGCACACACACATACACACTTACAGAAAACACACAGCACACAGGGCATCCTACCCATATGCGTACAAGGTAGGCGCACACACACACTTTCATAAATACGCACTTGCACTTATATGCACACACTTACAAAGACATAACTGTCCA
>NW_016897661.1:0-853 GCF_001698545.2 Rhinopithecus bieti | reverse complement strand
GAGCTAATGAAATAGTCCACAGAAGAGAGGGAGAGAGCCTATGTAAGATCATGACAGTAAGGACAGCAAGAACAGAACAGAGTTGGAGAGAGATTCAGAATTTGAGATCAACAGGTCTTGGTAATAGAGTGAATGTGTGTGGGACTGGGTGGCAGGAGAATATTGGCAGATAGAGGAAGTCGTGAAGGGGATTTCCAAGGTTACTCTCAGTACACTGGTTTGAGCTACTGTCCTGTGATATAATACGGTGTTTGTTGGTTTTACTTTGGAAGTGTTGTTTAAACTTGCATTTCATCTTCAGTCCCTCTAATATTGCCCTAACACATAGATGATAGCAACATTTTCCTTGGAGGCCTGTCACCAGTTCCCTTATCTTCTTTAGGCTGCTTTTCTCACAATTGACAGTTTGGTTTTCTCTAAAACAAATATGATTTTATCACTCTTCCAAAACTCCTCACTGGATGTCTATTGATCAAAAGTCCAAGCCAGTTACCATGGCATATAGGGCCTGTTACAAACTCCCACAGCTCATCGTCATAACCTTTTATATTACATTTCCCCAACTAACATATTTTGCTCCAGTTCTACTTAAAGCCTCATTTCTTTCCAAGACTCTTCCCACAGGCTGCCATTGTGACAGCAATGACTCCACACTTAACCCTATTATACCCTCTTTAGAAGAAGACTTTAAATTTTCCAGGCAGTGTTAGACACTGCACTGTATCTGTATCTGTAACTAGATACACTGTATCTGTAACTAGAGCACTTTGAATATATATATAACATATATTATATATAAAATATTACATATATTATATATATAATATGTTATATATATAACATATATTTTATA
>NW_016897660.1:0-1255 GCF_001698545.2 Rhinopithecus bieti | reverse complement strand
TATGTCAAGAATGATATTGCACAGGTTGTCTTCCAGAGTTTTATAGGTTTGGATTTTACATTTACATCTTTAATTCATTTTGAGTTGATTTTTTTATATGGTGTAAGGAAGGGGTCCAGTTTCAAATTTCTGCATATGGCTAACCAGTTGTCCCAGCATCATTTGTTGAACAGAGAGTCCTTTCTACATTGCTTTTATCACCCTTTTGAAGATCAGTTAGTTGTAGGTGCGTGGCCTTATTTCTGGGATCTCTATTCTTTTCATTGGTTTCTGTGTCTGATTTTGTACCAGTACCATGCTGTTTTAGTTACTGTAGCTCTGTAGTATAGTTTGAAATCAGGTAGTGTGATATCTCCAGCTTTGTTCTTTTCCTAGGATTACCTTTGCTATATGGGCTCGTTTTAGGTTCCATATGAATTTAAAATAGTTTTATCTATTTTGTGGCATATGCCATTTGTCATTTGATAGGAATAGCTTTGAATCTATAAATCTCTTTGGACAGTATGGCCATTCCAAGGATATTGATCCTTTCCATGAGCATGGCATGCCTTTCCATTTGTTTGTGTCATCTCTGATTTATTTGAGCAGTGTTTTTTAGTTCTCCTTGTAGAGATCTTTCATTTTCTTTGTGGCAATTGTAAATGGGATTGCTTTCCTGATTTGGCTGTCAGGATTGACTGCTGGTGTATAGGAATGCTAGTGATTTTCTTACATTGATTTTATATCTCAAGAGTTGGCTGAAGTTGTTTATCAGCTTAAGGAGCTTTTGGGCTAACACTATAGAATTTTCTAGATATAAGATTATGTCATCTGCAAACAGGGATATTTTGACTATGTTTCTTCCCATTCAGATGCCTTTTGTATCTTTCTCTTGCCTGACTGTTCTGGCCAGGACTTCCAATACTATGTTGAATAGGAGTGATGAGAGAGCATCTTTCCCTAGTGCTGATTTTCAAGTGGAAAGTTTCCAGCTTTTGCCCATTCATTATGATGTTGGCTATGGTTTGTCATAGATGGCTTTTACTATCTTGAGGTATGTTCCTTCAAAACTAGTTTGTTGAGAGTTTTAACATAAAGCGATCTTGAATTTTGTTGAAAATCTTTTCTGTATCTATTGAGACAATCATGTGGTTTCCTTCTGTTTTCTGCTTATGTGATAAATCACATTTATATATTTGCATATGTTGAACCAGCCTTGCATCCCCAAATAAAGCCTTCTTGATCAAAGTGGATTAGCTTTTCATATGCTTCTAAA
>NW_016897658.1:0-673 GCF_001698545.2 Rhinopithecus bieti | reverse complement strand
CGGCCTCCATCTTTCTCCTGGCTGGATGCTTCCTGCCCTTGAACGCCGGACTCCAAGTTCTTCCGTTTTGGACTCTTGGGTCTACACCAGTGGTTTGCCAGGGGACCTTGGGCCTTCAGCCACAGATTGAAGGCTGCACTGTCAGCTCTCCTACTTTTGAGGTTTTGGGACTCTGACTGGCTTCCTTGTTCCTCAGCTTGCAGATGGCCTATTGTGGGGTCTCACCTTGTGATCATGTGGGTCAGTACTCCTTCATCAACTCCCTTTCATATATACATCTGTTTGTTTGTTTATTTATTTATTTATTTATTTATTTATTTATTTATTTTTTGAGACAGGGTCTCGCTCTGTCGCCCGGGCTGGAGTGCTTTGGCACAATCTCGACTCACTGCAAGCTCCGCCTCCCGGGTTCACGCCATTCTCCTGCCTCAGCCTCCCGAGTAGCTGGGACTACAGGTGCCCGCCACCATGCCGGCTAATTTTTTGTATTTTGGTAGAGATGGGGTTTCACTGTGTTAGCCAAGATGGTCTTGATCTCCTGACCTCGTGATCCGCCCACCTCGGCCTCCCAAAGTGCTGGGATTACAGGTGTGAGCCACTGCACTCAGCCACATCTATCCTATTAGTTCTGTCCCTCTGGAAAACCCTGACAGATGCTCTTGAGTTGTTTTAT
>NW_016897657.1:0-772 GCF_001698545.2 Rhinopithecus bieti | reverse complement strand
CCCAGCATGTCGTTTGAGCTACGAGAACAGTCAGACTGCCTCCTCAAGTGGGTCCCTGACTCCTGTGTAGCCTATCTGGGAGACACCTCCCAGAAGGGGCCAACTGACACCTCATACAGGCGGGTGCCCCTCTGGGATGAAGCTTCCAGAGGAAAGGTCAGACAGCAATATTTGCTGTTCTGCAATATTTGCTGTTCTGCAGCCTCTGCTGGTGATACCCAGGCAAACAGTGTCTGCAATGGACCTCCAGCAAACTCCAAAAGACCTGCAGCTGAGGGACCTGACTGCTAGAAGGAAAACTAACAAACAGAAAGACATAGCATCAACATCAACAAAAGGACATCCACAACAAAACCCCATCTCTAGGTCACCAATATCAAAGACCAAAGGTAGATAAAACCACAAAGATGGGGAGAAACCAGAGCAGAAAAGATGAAAATTCTAAAACCAGAGTGCCTCTTCTCCTCCAAAGGATCGCAGCTCCTCACCAGCAACGGAACATAGCTGGACGGAAAATGACTCTGATGAGCTGACACAAGTAGGCTTCAGAAGGTCGGTAATTACAAACTTTTCTGAGCTAAAGGACGATGTTCAAACCCATTGCAAGGAAGCTAAAATCCTTGAAAAAAGATTAGATGATGGCTAACTAGAATAAACAGTATAGAGAAGACCTTATATGACCTGATGGAGCTGAAAACTGTGGCATGAGAACAACATGATGCATGCACAAGCTTCAGTAGCTGGTTCGATGAAGTGGAAGAAAGGGTATCAG
>NW_016897656.1:0-880 GCF_001698545.2 Rhinopithecus bieti | reverse complement strand
AGTGGGCGGGCAGGGGGGAAACCAAAGTCAGCAGCAGGGTGGCTAGCTACAAATGTCCAATTGTGAGTGACCTGAAGGGTCTTATCCTCTCTGCAGGGCCTGGGCTAGCCATTCCCAGAACCACAGGTGCTCAGGCATGATGGGGCCTGGGCGCTACTCCTCCTTCCAGAAGCAGCTGGGGCACCCAGACAAGGCGGGAGTTTTCCGGCACAGCCCCCCATCCTGTACCCACATTCAGGGAGTCTCTTGCCTCTGTGCTAACTTTAGCGCCTCCTCCACCTCAATATAAGCGCTTAAAGGATTAAAGTGCTTTCAGTAGCTTCTACCTGGGAACACTAACAACTCTTAGGACGAGGGGAACGACCCCAGGGAGGAAATGGACCACTCCTCTATAACTCAAAGCCAGCGTGCCCCGGCTGGCTGGCCTCACTGGCCTCACGCGGCCTCCCCGCTACCCGCAGCAGGCGATTCTGATGCAAATCGGGGGGTGGTTCGTGCATCCCCTCCACACACGTCTGTACACACACAATAGTACCTGTGGCTCAGGGACGAGTGGCCCAGGTGCCGTCTCTATGCCTCAGTTGCAAGGCCCAGGACTCAGGAGGGAGTAGAGGGCCTCCATTCCCAGCCCGCACTGCCGTTAATGGAGGAGCCAGGGCAGGCGGCAGTCCTCGGTTTTGGGTCCTTCCTGCGTTTCTCAACTTCAGGGTGAGGCTCTGCCTCTGGTCTTCTGATGACCAAAGAGGTCAGGGCTGTGGCCGAAATCGAGGCCCTGGGAGGGCAGTCTTCCCATCTGAAGGGGCTGAGCCTCGACGTCCCCAAGAAGGCCCCCCACGCAGACCGGCCCCATGGGGAGTCAGCGGCGACTGGGCCTCGAAGG
>NW_016897655.1:0-757 GCF_001698545.2 Rhinopithecus bieti | reverse complement strand
TGGGGCTTAGGCTTAACTTCTATGAGTATGGGGACTTCGTTGACCACCAGTCCCGGAGGATTATCCTCTGCCCATACTCTGGGCCATCGCTTAGCTAGAGCTGGTTTTATCTCTTGGCCTGGCTCGGTTAGAAAAGTCTCCATTCTTCTTCCTGGGGACTGTAAGGGCCATGATAACTCCTGTTCCCTTTAGCTGTAAAGAGCCCTGTTTTGTAAAACGATGGTGGCTCTCAGCTTGCTAAGCAAGTCTCTTCCTAGCAAGGGCAAGGGACAGTCAGGCATGTATAAGAACTGGTGAACTATCTCATGTCCCCACACCGAGCAGGTCCGTGGTAGACAGAAAGCCTGCGTAGTGGAAACTCATGTTGCTCTGATTATATCAATGGTTTTCTTGGATAAGGGGTGACTGGGGTGGTCACTACTGAATGTTCAGCATCAGTATCGACCAAAACTTAATGTCCTTGTCCCCAGTTGTAATCCTGACCATGGGCTCCTTGGGGATGCTTGAGCCCAGTCCCCTTCAGTCCAGTAGCCCTTCAGTCAGATTGAACAAAGCTCCCTCAACATGGGTCCAATTCATTTTCAATTCATTCCTACTCGCCCTTGAGTTGCAGTCTTAAAAGCTGACCCCATTTTAATCCACAAACTCTCAAAAGAATTGTATAATTTTTTTTTTTTTATTTTGCATTCAGAGGTCACATATGTTCAGGTCTTTTGGCTTTATCCCCAAACCCCAAATAAAATTATCACGTATGCTT
>NW_016897654.1:0-2871 GCF_001698545.2 Rhinopithecus bieti | reverse complement strand
CATTATTTGCTAAGATAAAAAATTAAAAAGACAAAGAAAAATGTCTAGTTTCATCAAAGCTCCCAGTTTCCTTTCTTCTAGAACGGACTGTGCAGAATCATGCTGGAGCATCCCAGCTGGTGCACTTATGAAGAAAGACGCCTTTTTCAGATATATAACCTAAAAATCCTGCTTTAGAGCAAACTGCTGGTAGATGCATTAATTGAAGCTAAATTTAAAATGTTCATCAGACCTTCCCTCCTTCCCAAACACACAGTCATACACAATCACAGATTGATGAAGAAAGTATTTGCTAACATGCACACACACAAACACACACACACACAGAGGCATATCAGCCCCTCTGAATTACCTTAACAAAAGAGATGGTGTGGTTGACTGCAAAAAATAGCTTTTTTGAAAGATACATATATTGAAATGGAAGTCACAACTGATGTCTATTGAATTTTCCAAATCCTGGATGTTTAGGATGTTCTTTGTAATATTGCTACCCATGCAGGCCATTAATTCCTCCTCAGACCTCATCTTAGATCTCAGCAGCCCTTTCTCATGCTAATAATCCACCAGGACCCTGAGCTGCTGAAGCAAGTCCCTTGACAGATTCAGAGCATTATCCAGCTGACTGCACAATTTGTTCGGCACCTGGGGCAAAGAACTGGGAGATGCAGAGAGCAGGAACACAGTGGTAAATTGAAGAATGCACACGTCAGGAATGTCAGGGAGACTTGTTGAACCGCCTACCTGCTCCAGAATAAAGGGATTAAATGAAGAGAGATGGGGAAATAGCCAAGGAGGTTAGGATAGGACCAAGGAGTTACAGAAACTAACTGAAATCCTGGAAACAGGATTTGGTTTGGACTTACTTGCAGGGCTGCAAAGGAGGTCCACCATTATTATCCTATAAGTCCAGAATCTCTGAGGGGTGTCACACAGGTGTGTACATGATGTTACCTTTGACTACATTTTGGTCTCTTGGGTCATAGAACCACTACATGACAAACCCACACAAATGCCCCTAAAACAGCTTCCCAGATGCTGGGGTAAGGAGATTACAGGGAAAGGTATAGTAACATCCTGTGTGAGTAAAGCCACCAGGATAGGGGCTCAGGGTATGAGAATGGAACTAATATTTGTGGAGCATTTAAGAAATACCAAACAGTCTCCTAAGCATGTCACCTAATCACTTAATTCTGTATCTACAAAATAGTATAAGGTATCATTGTATCCCATCTTGCGGAGAAGAGAATTGAGATCCTGCCCGAATGGAACAGGCTCAGGCTCAAATGTTAGGAAAGAACTAGAAACATCTTGCTGTTTTGTGCAGTTCCAAGAATATGATGCATACATGTGGAAAACTGTATAGACAAAATCAAAAGCAAGTGAATGAACCCTTTAAAACGATATCTGGCCATTGATCTGAGCAGTAACTTCTATAAATGTTTTCTATTGTATTTTAACACTATACTTTCTCATATTTGTTGTGTTTATTTAAAACTTAATTTGTCAACAAGGGTGCCATGACAATTCAATTGGGCAAAAAATATCTTTTCTACAAATGACACTGGGACAAATGAATATCCACATGCAAAAGAATGAAGTTGAATTCTTACCTCACACCATATACAAAATTAACTCAAATCATAGACCTAAATGTAATAGCTAAAATTATAAAACCCTTATAAGAAAACAGCAGTAAATCTTCATTACCTTGGGTTAGGTAATGTTTTCTTAGATATAACAACTAAAGCATAAGTGAAAAAAGAAAAATAGATAAATTGGACTTCATCAAAATTAAAAACTTCTGCACTCCAAAGAACATCATCAAAAGATGAAAGAAAATCCACAGAATTGGAGAATATTTATAAATCATTTATCTGTTAAGAGACTGGTATTCAGAATATATAAAGAGCTCTTACAATGAAACAGTTCAGGAACAAATAACCCAATTAATAAAATAGGCAAAGGATTTGAGGTGAATAGACATTTCACCAAAGAAAATACACAAATCACTAAAGATCACATGAAAAGATGCTCACATTAGGGAAATCAAAACTTCAATGAGATACCACTTCACAACAACTAGGATGGCTAAAATAAAAAAGACCGAGTATAGCAAGTGTCAGTCATGATACAGAGAAATTGGAATCCTCATTTATTGTTAGTAGGATTGTGAAGCAGTGCAACCACTTTGGAAAACAGTGTGGTACTTCCTCAAATTATTAAGCATAGAGTTACCATATGACCCAGCAATTCCACTTGGGTATATACCCAAGAGAAATGAAAACATATGTCCCCACCAAAACTTGTATACAAATGTTCATAGCAGCATTATTCATAATAACCAACAAGTAGAAAGAACTCAAATGATCAACTGCTGACTGAATAAACAAAATGTGGTCTATTCTTGCAAAATGTATATTTTGACATGCGTTTTATTCAACCATAAAAGAAATGAGGTAAGGATACATGGTACAAAATGAATGAACCTTGAAAACATTATGCTAAATGAAATATGACAGTCATAAAAAACACATATTATATGATTCCAGTTATATGAAATATATATATCAGAATAGACAAATTCATGCAGACAGAAAGTCAGTTAGAGATTTCCAGGGGTTGGGGGGAAGAGGCAATAGGAAATGACAATAGATATAGGTTTCTTTTGGGGTATTGACAATGTTCTGGAATTAGATACTGGTGATGGTTGCACAACTCTAAATATGCTATAGAGAAATTGGACACTTTAAAAAAGGATAACATTTAAGATATGTAAAGTATAACTCAATGAAATTAAGATTTTTTTAAAATCTAACTTGTTCCAAAAGAATTTAAGGCCAAAAAAAGAGATTCACAATTATTAGTGGATCA
>NW_016897653.1:0-878 GCF_001698545.2 Rhinopithecus bieti | reverse complement strand
CCCAAAGTGCTGGGATTACAGGCTTGAGCCACCGCGCCCGGCCTTGTCCTCACAATTTCTATGATAGTAATTGTCCGGATCTCTCAACTGAGCACTTAGGGAAACAAAGCAACAAATATTATCTTTTCACTGACTCATAATATATTGAAATTCTTAAGGTTTTTTTTTTTTTTTTGCCATTACTTTTAATGGCAAAACCGCAATTACTTTTGCACTAACCTACAGAAGAGCCCTTAAAAGTTATTAGAATAGTAGGTACCCAACTTTTAATCACCAAGGATAGTTTCTGTTATTTAATACCTTCCCCTACTCCTACCACTCATTGGTTTCTGTGTTAAAGTCAGAAGGCCATGTTATTTAAAACTCTGTAGAAGGTCAGGCACAGTGGCTCATGCCTGTAATTCCACCACTTTGGGAGGCCTAGGCGGGTGAATCACCTGAGGTCAGGAATTCAAGACCAGCCTGGCCAACATGGTGAAACCTCGTCTCCACTAAAAGTACAAAAAATTACCAGGGCATGGTGCCACATGCCTATAATCCCAGATAGGCTGAGGCACAAGAATTGCTTGAACCCAGGAGGCAGAGAGGTTGCAGTGAGCCAGGACCGCGCCACTGCACTCTAGCCTGGGCGTGAAGAGCAAAACTCCATCTCAAAAAAACATTAAAACTTTGTATACTAAACTACAATTATCAATAAACAAAGTGTATTTTTTTTAAAAAACTAAATTGAAACTCTTACTGTAAATCAAAGCCGTTAAACTCAGTTCTCACACAGAAAGGACACACAACTCCAGTTAAAAGTAAAGATATTTTATTTTTTGGTTAACCTGTGTGGCCTCATCATGGCTAAAATGTACAATTACTCTCAGCTTTAAAAA
>NW_016897652.1:0-261 GCF_001698545.2 Rhinopithecus bieti | reverse complement strand
TTTTTGAGACGGAGTCTCGCTCTGCTGCCCCGGCTGGAGTGCTGTGGCCGGATCTCAGCTCACTGCAAGCTCCACCTCCTGGGTTCACGCCATTCTCCTGCTTCAGCCTCCCGAGTAGCTGGGACTATAGGCGACTGCCACCTCGCCCGGCTAATTTTTTGTGTTTTTTAGTAGAGACGGGGTTTCACCGTGTTCGCCAGGATGGTCTCGATCTCCTGACCTCATGATCCGCCCGTCTCGGCCTCCCAAAGTGCTGGGATT
>NW_016897651.1:0-2960 GCF_001698545.2 Rhinopithecus bieti | reverse complement strand
TGGGCCCTTCCTCCCGCAGGACCCAGGGCTGCATGAGGCCCTGCTGCGAAAGCACACAGCCTCTGAGGGTCACACCTACCCAGTTTTATCTTTTCAAAATTGTTCTCATACTTTAATGAATCTTTTCTCATTTTATTAGTTTAAATCTGACTAATACAGCAGAAGATAAAAAAAAGTCTAGCGGATTTTAATTGCAGCTGAAGTTAAAACATCCTACTGTATTTTATTAGTTTAACAAGCTGAATATTCTGCCTTTGTCAGCTTTCTTTTACCCAAGAACGGTGTCTCATGATACACCATACGTAATACCATTAAAAGAGAAACTTTCGGTAAATTAAACAAGTGTCTATCTGAGCAAGGAACAACTCTCCCGTCAGGCAGCCCTCAGAACTGGGAGAGGTTCAGAGAGCACCCCTTCCTGGTGGTCCGTGGAAGTGGCTCGCGGAGGCCCATGGCACCTCCACGCAGCAGCACAGCTCATGACAGAATCATCAGTCACACCCATCTCTTCTTCTGTAGCCTGGCTCTTCAGTGAAGATGTAGAATGAAAAGTCACCTGGGCACAGTGGCTCAAGCCTATAATCCCAGCACTTTGGGAAGCTAAGGTGGGAGAATCACTTGAGCCCAGGAGTTCAAGACTAGCTTAGGCAACATAGTGAGACCCCATCTCTACAAAAAAACTTAAAATTGGGCCGGGTATGGTGGCTCACGCCTGTAATCCCAGCACTTTGGGAGGCTGAGGCGGGGATCACGAGGTCAAGAGATGGAGACACTCTTGGCCAACATGGTGGAACCCCATCTCTACTAAAATACGAAAATTAGTGGGGTGTGGTGGTGAGTGCCTGTAGTCCCAGCTACTCGGGAGGCTGAGGCAGGAGATTGAACCCGGGAGGTGGAGGTTGCGGTGAGCCAAGATCGTGCCACTGCACTCCAGCCTGGCTACAGAGCCAGACTCCATCTCAAAAAATAAAAAATAAAATAAAATAAAATAAATAGCTGTGTGTGTCTGTAGTCCCAGCTACTAAGGAGGCTGAGGGAGGAGGAGCACCTGAGCTGGGGAGGTTGAGGCTGCAGTGAGCCATGATGGTGCCACTGCACTTCAGCCTGGGTGACAGAGCAAGACCCTGTCTCTAAATAAAGAAATAAAATAAATCACTTGGGTACTCCTCCCATCTGCCAGAAGTCTGCTGAGCCCCTGCATAGCAGTTTTTTGTCCAGTGATCAGAGCGAATTATTTGCCAGCCAACACACATGATGATAATCACTCTTCCCACTGCCTGCCTTTGACATTCCCACACTCAAGATACCGTTTGATAAAGGAATTTCGACAATGGCACATCTGCTTTTCCTCTCACTATGACATTTATCACCACTTTTAATTTCATAGAATTCCCTTTTAGTGCAGTTGGAAGTTGTTAGTTTGTTACATTTGTTGCAGCTGATGATCCAATGTTGATGTATTATTGTAGACTGCACTCCCCTTCACATTAGGGTTCTCTCTTGGTGGTGTGCGTTCTGTGGGTCGTGGCAAGTGTGTGATAATATCACTTTTGAAGCTGGTTTTATACGGTTGTTTTTTTTTTTGCAAAGGTGGGAAAAGTACCCAGGTTTACACTTACAAGTACCCCTTTGAAAGATATGTCTGAAGTTTTAGTCTCTGATTTGCCTGTAGTGACAAGATTAAAGACTGTCGTACTAAAAGCACTATTTTCCCTTATTCTGAAGCATTTCAGTTGATTTACCAGAGAAGTCATCCTTCTTTGTCTGAAGTGACATAACCTCACTTGATAAGGTGTTAAGACAACCACGGACAAATGGATTGTTGGTCTAATGATTGATTAGCTACCGATGGATCTCCTGGGTGTTGACCCGTGTCTGATTTTCGTATTTTCTTTTATGGCACCGTATGCAAAATGATCACAGTATGTGATTCCAGACTGGATCCTGGTCCAGAGGAAGGACATTAGTGAGAAAATGGATCATATTCTATAAAGTCTGATTAATTAAGAGTGTTGAAGTTAAGAGTGTGCAGTGGCTTTATAAGAATCAGTCCTGCTGGGCGTGGTGGCTCACACCGGTCATCCCAGCACTTTGGGAGGCTGAGGTGGGTGGATCACGAGGTCAGGAAATCGAGACCATCTCTGGCTAACATGGTGAAACCCCGTCTCTACTAAAATACAAAAAATTAGTAAAATACAAAAAAATACAAAAAATTAGGTGTGGTGGCGGGCGCCTATAGTCCCAGCTACTCGGGAGGCTGAGGCAGGAGAATGGTATGAACCCGGGAGGCAGTGCTTGCAGTGAGCTGAGATCGCGCCACTGCACTGCAGCCTGGGGACAGAGCGAGAGTTTTTTCAAAACAAACAAACAAACAATCTGCATTCTTGGGCCAGGCACAGTGGCTTACGCCTATAATCCAGCACTTTGGGAGGGCGAGGTGGGTAGATCACGAGGTTAGGAGATGGAGACCATCCTGGCCAACCTGATGAAACCGCATCTCTACTAAAATGCAAAAAAAATTAGCTGGGTTGGCCGGGCGCGGTGGCTGAAGCCTGTAATCCCAGCACTTTGGGAGGCCGAGACGGGCGGATCACGAGGTCAGGAGATTGAGACCATCCTGGCGAATACGGTGAAACCCCGTCTCTACTAAAAAATACAAAAAAAAAAAAACTAGCCGGGCGACGTGGCGGGCGCCTGTAATCCCAGCCACTTGGGAGGCTGAGGCAGGAGAATGGCGTGAACCCGGGAGGCGGAGCTTGCAGTGAGCTGAGATCCAGCCACTGCACTCCAGCCTGGGTGACAGAGCGAGACTCCCTCTCAAAAAAAAAAAAAAAAAAAAAATTAGCTGGGCATGGTGGCACGCACCTGTAGTCCCAGCTGCCCAGAAGGCTGAGGCAGGGGAATCACTTGAACCCAGAAGGCAGGGGTCGCAGTGAGCCAAGATCGTGCCACTGCACTCC
>NW_016897650.1:0-1380 GCF_001698545.2 Rhinopithecus bieti | reverse complement strand
GGCCAGAAGTTCAAGGCTGCAATGAGCTATGATACCCAGCATTGCACTCCAGCCTGGGTGACACAGCGAGACCCCAAAATAATTAAAATTAAGTAAATAAAGACACTGAATCTTCATAATGACTGGGAGTTAGGCATTGTTCTTATCCCCATCGTGCAGAAGGCTGAACTGAGTGAGGCAAAGAGAAGTTAAGTAAGTCTTTGAAAGCTACACAGCTAGTAAGTGGCAGGTGCAGGCTTCGAACCTGCAGCCGTCTAATACCAACCACTTAGCTTCACGTTCAACCCCTGCCTAATACCACCTCTCCTTGCAGAGGCCGGGTCAAGGCCTGATGTTTGCTAGGATGTGACTTGTGGGGCGCCTTAGTGGCAAGAGCCCTCACTCCTCCCTGGGGCATCTGGCAAGGGTTCCTAGAGGTGACCTTGAATTGGCTCCTGGAAGGCGAGTAGGTGTTCAGCAGGCGTACTGGGGACTGACAGGCAGAGTGTCTGCACCCCAGCCCTGGGCGAAAGCTTGCACTGCGGGCAAGCGGCCGGGCTGAGAGGAGCCCGGGAATAGGAACCAGCATCGGGGGGCTGATTAGGGCTGCAGCCGCCCCAGGCCCTGCCTTTGGCCCCTCCTGGCCTGCCCGGCAGGTGCTTCAGCTCCTTCCCCACGGGGCATATTTCCGCAGGATTCCAAATTAGGTCCCCAGGCGCAGGTCCAGTGTCACCTAGACAAAGCTCTGTTAGGGGTTTTACTATCAGAAGTCCCCAACCCCCCTACACTCACAAATACATACACACATGCACACACGCGCACACACACACATGCACACACACGCGCGCGTACATGCACACAGGCACACACAGATAAGCACACACACACAAACGCACTCAGATTCCCTGGACGCTGGTTTTCCTCCTGAGACCTTTTCGGGGCCTGGGCTCTCACCCTCCAGAAGCAGCCCCGCCTTGGACTGGCCCCACCCTCTCCTGGGACCTATCATAAAGCGGTCCTCCGGCGGCAGGCCGCGCAGCTGCAGCCTCCTTCCCCAGGCAGTGGAACCCCTGGGCTCCTGTAAGTAGACCTCCTGTTTTCTTTCCTTCGCTTTTCTCCCTCCCTTAACCCCTTGCTTTCTTCCTGCCAAGTTTCTAGACGCCCCAGTGGAGGAGGTTTGCGCTTAGCCCTCCTCTCCTTACACCGAAATGACTGCTGGGTCTTGCACTCCGAGGATCTTGGGAGCCGAAGTCTCGATGCCTCCCGGCCCTGCAGTTCCTTGGAGAGCTTGGAGATGCGCGCTGGAGGAAAGCTTGGTTACAATCCGGGACACCCGATAGCTGCCTGCACGTGGGAAGGGGCTGACCAGGGAACTTGTGGGACTGCACAACTAGGGGAGGG
>NW_016897649.1:0-725 GCF_001698545.2 Rhinopithecus bieti | reverse complement strand
GTTATTCTAGTTATCCATTCGTCAAATCTTTTTTCAAGGTTTTAGTTTCTTTGCACTTCGTTCATAGTTCCTCCTTTAGCTCTGAGAAGTTTGATCAACCAAAGCCTTCTTTTCTCAACTCACCAAAGTCATTCTCCATCCTGCTTTGTTCCGTTGCTGGTGAGGAGCTGCGTTCCTTTGGAGGGGTAGAGGCACTCTGATTTTTTGAATTTTGAGCTTTTCTGCACTGCTTTTCCCCATCTTTGTGGTTTTATCTACCTTTGGTCTTTGATGATGGTGATGTACAGATGGGGTTTTGGTGTGGATGTCCTTTCTGTTTGTTAGTTTTCCTTCTAACAGTCAGGACCCTCAGCTGGAGTTTGCTTGAGGTCCACTCCAGTTAGTCTACTTCCTGTTAGGCTCTGCCAGTTAGACTACTCAGGGGTCAGGTACCCACTTGAGCAGGCAGTCTGTCCGTTTTCAGATCTCAACCTCCATGCTGGGAGAATCACTACTGTTTTCAAAGCTGTCAGACAGGGACATTTACATCTGCAGAGGTTTCTGCTGCTTTTGTTTAGCTATGACCTGTCCACAGAAGTGGAGTCTACAGAGGCAGACAGGCCTCCTTGAGCTGCGGTGGGCTCCACCCAGTTCGAGCTTCTGGGCTGCTTTGTTTACCTACTTAAGCCTCAGCAATGATGGACACCCCTCCCCAGCCTTGCTTCCACCTTGCAGTTAGATCTCAG
>NW_016897648.1:0-849 GCF_001698545.2 Rhinopithecus bieti | reverse complement strand
ATTTTCTACATGAATTCTCTCCCCACAAAATAGTATTTTCAAATTTTCTACCATACACACAGAATCTAGCATATGATCCCAATCATTTTAGGATCCAGGGCCTCCTATATTTGCAGCTGAAGTTTAAGTATTAGGAAAACTACCATTTTCCCCTATGATTTGCTGCGGGTACCT
Organism: Rhinopithecus bieti; assembly: GCF_001698545.2. Taxonomy (NCBI): domain Eukaryota; kingdom Metazoa; phylum Chordata; class Mammalia; order Primates; family Cercopithecidae; genus Rhinopithecus; species Rhinopithecus bieti. The sequence goes on along the minus strand of NW_016897648.1, from coordinate 675 downwards.
GCTGAATCTTCTAATATAAAACCAGGGGCAGGATTTAATAATATATATAGTTTAAAGGCCAGAAACAGTGGCTCATGCCTGTAATCCCAACACTTTGGGAGGCTGACGCGGGGGGATCGCTTGAGCCCACAAATTCGAGACCAGCCTGGCCAATATAGTGAGAGCTCAGCTCTATGAAAATTAAAAAACTAGCATAGCATAGTGGCACATGCGTGTGGTCCCAGCTACTTGAGAGGCTGAGGTGAGATGATCACTTGAACCTGGGAGGTGGAGTTTGCAGTGAGCTCATATAGCGCCACTGCACTCCAACCTGGGTGACAGAGCAAGATCCTGTCTCAAAAAAAATTTTTTTAATTGTTTAAGGATCTAAACATTTGCCCACAAATAACTTGGATTTTAAAACTGGATCTCAATTTTACAGTCAGTTTTACATAATCACGCCTTATATTAACTAACCTAAATTCAGCAACTGGGTTTTACTTTTGATTATTACCTTTTCTTATATGATCTAAAAAAATCTTCTTGATTTGTTTCACTATTCACTTTGCAACTTTGACTTTGTAAGACTTATGCAACTTTGACTTTGTAAGACTTGGAATAAACTAAGACCTGTTTGAGATAAGTCTTTAAAAGCTTTCTCTTAGTGTCACCCTGATTAAATCTTTCACAATCATT
>NW_016897647.1:0-875 GCF_001698545.2 Rhinopithecus bieti | reverse complement strand
ATACCAGCCAGAAGACGTTGAGTCATCATATCTCCTCTTCGGCGACCTGGCTGGCCTACTTGGTAGTCCCAGTCTGGGTCTATAGAGGGGACTGCTTGTTCCCCTACTGGGAAGGCGGGTCTGTTAAGTATAGTTGGTTGGCGTGCTGCCTCGCGGCCGCTAGGATATGCTCTTGTTCCTCGGGGTTTAAAGTAGAGGTAAGAATAACATGGAGATCATGCCAGGTTAAATCGTAAGCCTGGCAAAGGTACCTGAATTCTTTGGTGTAAATCGTAGGATTGGCAGAAAATCCCCTAAACGTTTCTCAATTTTGAAAGATCTGCTAGTGAGAAGGGAACATGGACTCTAACTACGCCTTCTGCTCCTGCCACCTCTTGCAAGGGTGCTAAGACTGCAGGGGGGTTGGATAGGGTGGGAGCAGGAGCGGGGTAGTCAGGCAGTCTTTAGAGCGGGTATGGGCAGATATAGGCGAACTAAGGTGACCAGGCGGAAGTGCTGAGGGATCGGAGGGAGGTGTAGTCTCAACAATGGTGGGAGGGACCGAGGAGGAGGGCGGAACAACAGCGAGAGCGGAAGAGGAAGGTGGAGCCGAAAGAGAAGGTGGGGCCGAAGCGGGAGGGGAGGTGGAGTATATGGCGGGAGTGGAAGGGAGGGAGGTGAGGTAAGGTCTTCAGGCAAGTCAGACAGGAAGGATGACCCCTCCTTTTCGGACTTTGCTAGGCCTGCATCCTTGGTCAACATAACTTGAGCCAAGGAACACTGGCTACACAAGTCCGAACGAGAACGCAAGGCCTAAAATCCTTGTATGTAGTTAATTTCAGACCACTTGCCTAAACGCTGGCAGAAATTACTGAGGTCGATCAAAATGTTACGGT
>NW_016897646.1:0-204 GCF_001698545.2 Rhinopithecus bieti | reverse complement strand
CAAAAAAAAACAAAAAAAAAAACTAGCCGGGCGAGGTGGCGGGCGCCTGTAGTCCCAGCTACTCCGGAGGCTGAGGCAGGAGAATGGCGTAAACCCGGGAGGCGGAGCTTGCAGTGAGCTGAGATCCGGCCACTGCACTCCAGCCTGGGCGACTGAGCGAGACTCCATCTCAAAAAAAAAAAAAAAAAAGTCCTTCATTAGGGC
>NW_016897645.1:0-878 GCF_001698545.2 Rhinopithecus bieti | reverse complement strand
ACAGAACTCAGCAGTGATGAGCAGACCCGTGGCCGGAGGAAGGGCACCAGTCCCCGTGGAGCCTCTCTGGGTGGGGCAGGGCTGGGCTGCCTGCACGAGGTCCTCAGCAAATCCTTGGAGCCGGTGTGGCCTCTTGGGGATGAGCTCAAACGTCCCTCGCCAGGTGGGGCTTCCAACATTCGGGGACAGCCCTTGGGCCCAGGAGCACACCAGGAGGTCCAGGAGCTTGGGCAGTCTCTGGTCTGCCCTGTGGTCTGGGCCTCAGCACCCCAGGGCCCCTCCTTGTACTGGGGATTTGGGGTGGGACAGGCGAGGCCTGTTCTTTGGGAACTTGGGGAAACTGTGGGGAACTGCAAGGTAGTTTGGCAGCCATCAGGCTAAACCTGTTACAGCCCCAGCCCTGGCCGGAGCACTGGTGGTCCCAGTTCTGCCGGCTCCCAGGCCATGGTCCCCTGGGAGTCCCAGGCCCTCCCCAGGATTTCAGTCTGGCCCAGCCTCCCAACTGGGGTCCCAGCCCCAGAACCTCCTTCCCAGGGCCCACTCAGCCACAGCCTTGACCCCAGGACTAGGGGTAGCAAGGGGCCCTCCTATCCACGTTCTACTACACTGGCCTTCAGTGGCCTGCATGTCATGGGTGCACCCAAATCTGCAGCCCAGGTGCCTGTCTCCTGCCTTTGTGGCCACCTCCCCGGGCTCCCCTGACCCTGCAGGGCAGGCCCCACCACCCTACTGCCTGGCCTCTGGTCAGTGGCGTGGGAGGCCACCCTCTTGGCGTCTGCTGCAGCTCCCAGGCCTGGCTGCCTGGGCCAGGGCGTGGACCATTTCAGGGCCTCTGGAAGACCACTAGTCCTGGCATGTCCCAGCCAGACTCTGCTCTT
>NW_016897644.1:0-774 GCF_001698545.2 Rhinopithecus bieti | reverse complement strand
GCGGGCAGCTCGGTCTGCAGCCCCTGTGCAGGATCCACTAGGTGAAGCCAGCTGGGCTCCTGAGCAGGATGGGGACTTGGAGAACTTTTATATCTAGCGGGAGGATTGTATGTGCACCAATCAGCACTCTACATCTAGCTAATCTGGTGGGGACTTGGAGAACTTTTATGTCTAGCTAGAGAATACAGCAATCAGCACAGGGTGTCTAGCTCAAGGTTTGTAAATACACCAATCAGTACTCTGTGTCTAGCTCAAGGATTGTAAATACACCAATTGGTACTCTGTATCTAGCTAACCCTGTGTCTAGCTAACCTAGTGGGGACTTGAAGAACTTTTCTGTCTAGCACTCTGCGTCTAGCTCAAGGATTGTAAAGGCACCAATCAGCACTCTGTCAAAACGGACCGATCAGCTCTCTGTAAAATAGACCAATCAGCTCTCTGTAAAATGGGCCAATCAGCAGGATGTGGGTGGGGCCAGATAAGGGAATAAAAGGAGGCTGCCTGAACCAGGCAGGGGCAACCTACTCGGGTTCCTTTCTATGCTGTAGAAGCTTTGTTCTTTTGCTCCTTGCAGTAAATGTTGCTGATGTTCTCACTCTTTGGGTCCATGCTGCGTTTATGAGCTGTAACACTCACCTCCAAGGTCTGCAGCTTCACTCTTGAAGCCAGCGAGACCACTAACCCACGAGAAGGAAGAAGCTCTAGACACACCTGAACTTCTGAAGGAACAAACTCCGTACACACCATCTTTAAGAACTGTAACCCTCACGGCGA
>NW_016897643.1:0-415 GCF_001698545.2 Rhinopithecus bieti | reverse complement strand
GAGTGCAATGGCACCATCTTGGCTCACTGCAACCTCCGCCTCCTGAGTTCAAGGGATTCTCCTGTCTCAGCCTCCGAAGTAGCTGAGACTACAGGTATGCTCCACCATACCCAGCTAATTTTATATTTTAGTAGAGATGGTATTTCAGCATGTTGGCCAGGCTGGTCTCGAACTCCTGGCCTCAAGTGATCTTGCCGCCTTGGCCTCCTAAAGTGTTGGGATTACACGCATTAGCCACTGAACCTGGGCTTTTTTTTTTTTTGAGATGGAGTCTTGCTTTGTTGCCCAGGCTGGAGTGCAGTGGCATGATCTTGTCTCACTGCAACCTCCGCCTCCCAGGTTCAAGCGATTCTCCTGCCTCAGCCTCCCAAGTTGCTGGGTTTACAGGCGCCCACCACCACACCCAGCTAATTTT
>NW_016897642.1:0-968 GCF_001698545.2 Rhinopithecus bieti | reverse complement strand
TTCAGGCTCTTTTTTTTTGAAATCATATGAAATTTAAAATAGTTTTTTCTAGTTCTGTGAAGAAAGTCAATGGTGCCTTGATGGGGATAGCATTGAATCTGTAAATTACTTTGGACAGTATGGCTGTTTTCATGATATTGATTCTTCCTATCCATAAGCATGGAATGTTTTCCATTTGTTCTCTCTTATTTCGTTGAGCAGTGGTTTGTAGCTCTCCTTGAAGAGGTTCTTCACATCTCTTGTAAGTTGGATTCCTAGGTATTTTATTCTTTTGTAGCACATGTGAATGGGAGTTCACTCATGATTTTGCTCTCTATTTGTCTATTATTGGTGTATAGGAATGCTAGTGATTTTGCACATTGATTTTGTATCCTGAGACTTTGCTGAAGTTGCTTATCACCTTAAGAAGATTTTGGGCTGAGACAATGGGGTTTTCTAAATATACAATCGTGTCATCTGTAAACAGAGACAATTTGACTTTCTCTCTTCCTATGTGAATATTTTCTCTTGCCTGATTGCCCTGGCCAGAGCTTCTAATATTATGTTGAATAGGAGTGGTGACAGAGGACATCCTTGTTGTGTGCTGGTTTTCAAAGGAAGTACTTCCAGTTTTGCCCATTCATTATGATATTGGCTGTGGGTTTGTAATGAATAGCTCTTATTATTTTGAGATATGTTCCATCAATGCCTAGTTTATTGAGTGTTTTAGCATGAAGGGGTGTTGAATTTTATCAAAGGCCTTTTCTGCATCTATTGAGATAATCATGTGGTTTTGTCTTTGCTCCTGTATGTGTAATGGAGTATGTTTATTGATTTACATATACTGAACCAGCCGTGCATCCCAGAGATGAAACCAACTTGATTGTGGTGGATAAGCTTTTAATATGCTGCTGGATTCAGTTTGCCAGTATTTTATTGAAGATTTTAGATCAATGCTCATCAGGGATATTGGCCTGAAATTTTCTTTT
>NW_016897641.1:0-726 GCF_001698545.2 Rhinopithecus bieti | reverse complement strand
CAGGAAACAACAGAGGCTGGAGAAAATGTAGAGAAGTAGGAACACTTTTACACTGTTGGTGGGAGTGTAATTTAGTTCAACTATTGTAGAAGATACTGGGGAGATTCCTCAAGGATCAAGAATCAGAAATACCATTTGACCCAGCAATCCCATTTTGGGTATATAACCAAAGCATTATAAATAATTATACTATAAAGACACATGCACAAGTATATTTATTGCAGCACTATTCACAATAGCAAAGACTTGGAACCAACCCAAATGTCTATCAATGATAGACTGGATAAAGAAAATGTGGCACATATACACCGTAGAATACTACACAGCCATAAAATGGATGAGTTCATTTCCTTTGCAGGGATATGGATGAAGCTGGAAACCATCCTCAGCAAACTAACACAGGAACAGAAAACCAAACACCTCATGTTCTCACTTATAAGTGGGAGTTGAACAATGAGACCACGTGGAAACAGGGAGGGGAACATCACACACCAGGGCCTATTTTGGGGTGGGGGGCTGGGGAGGGATAGCATTAAGAGAAATACCTAATGTAGATGATGGATTGATAGGTGCAGCAAGCCACCATGGCACATGTATACCTATTAACAAAGCTGCACGTTCTGCACATGTATCCCAGAACTTAATGTATAATAATAATAAAAAAAGAAATTCAGGAGCTGAAAATTTAATTGACACACTGAATAATGCCTCAGAGTTTCTCAATAG
>NW_016897640.1:0-943 GCF_001698545.2 Rhinopithecus bieti | reverse complement strand
TGACTACTGGGTAAATAACAAAATTAAGGCAGAAACAAATAAGTTCTTTGAGGCCAATGAGAACAAAGAGACAACATACTAGAATCTCTGGAACACAGCTAAAGTAGTGTTAAGAAGCAAATTTATAGCACTAAATGCCTACAACAAAAAAGATCTAAAATCAATGGACTAACATCACAATTAAAAGAACTAGAAAGGCAAGAGCAAACAAATTCAAAAGCTAGCAGAAAACAAGAAATAACTAAGATCAGAGCAGAACTGAAGGAGATAGAGACACAAAAAACCTTTCAAAAGATCAGTGAATCCAGGAGCTGTGTTTTTTTAAAAAAAAAATTAACAAAATAGATGGACCAGTCACTAGACTAATAAAGAAGAAAAAAGAGAAGAATCAAATAGACACAATATAAAATGATAAAGGGGATATCACCACTGATCCCACAGAAATACAAACTACCATCAGAGAATGCTATAAACACCTCTATGTAAATAAACTAGAAAATCTAGAAGAAATGGATAAATTCCTGAACACCTACACCCTCCCAAGACTAAACCAAAAGAAGTTGAATCCCTGAAAAGACCAATAACAAGTTCTGAAATTGAGGCAGTAATTAATAGCCTACCAACCAAAAAATGCCCCAGACCAGGTGGATTCAAACAGAGGTACAAACAAGGAGCTGGTACCATTACTTCTAAAACTATTCCGAACAACAGAAAAAGAGGAACTGCTCCCTAACTCATTTTATGAGGCCAACATCATCCGGATACCAAAACCTCACAGAGACACAACAAAAAAAGAAAATTTCAGGGCAATGTACCTGGTGAACACTGATACAAAAATCCTCAGTAAAATACTGGCAAACCAAATCCAACAGCACATCAAAAAGCTTATCCACCACGATCAAGCTGGCTTCATACCTGGGATGCAAGGCTTGTTCAACATATG
>NW_016897639.1:0-691 GCF_001698545.2 Rhinopithecus bieti | reverse complement strand
TCTTTAAATAATTTTGTATTGTATGGTATATTATCTTCAAGAATAGCCCCTTATTGAGACCAGTCTTAAAATTATTTTAAAGAATGCTTCTCCTTTAATTCAATTTAACTGAAGCTGTTATTTTGTGCTGATGTATAAAACAACTTTTCAAAGTAATTTCAGAAGGTTTTTTTTTCTTAAACTATGACTAATTAAAAGAAAACCAATTTTCTGCAATAATAATAATAATAATAATAATTGGATTGTAACAGATTTACAAGAAAGACCAACTACATCTGTCTTAAGAAAAGCTCTGATTCTGCAGTATAATGCCAGCTGGAGTGATAGCTTTGGGATATCCCAGGCAGTCATGTTTGATCATTTAAAGGTTCATTTGAATTTTGTACAAACACTCATTTATTTTTTTTTAATCCTTTCATTCAACAAATATCTGTGGGTGCAATAAATTACCAGATATTTTGCCAAGTCCTAAGATTAGAATACTTGTTCTCTGCTATTAAGTTTACTTTATGATAGAGGCCTAATTTTGTAAAGAAATAATGTCAAATATGTCAAAAGTAATATAAGACAACTACTGCAAAGAAGCGTATAATATTGAAGCTAGCTCCTACTCTTAAACTGCCAGAATTTCTCCTTCTTTTGACATGCTGTAGCATTCATCCTGTTTTTTTTTTTTTTTTTTTTTTTTTTT
>NW_016897638.1:0-770 GCF_001698545.2 Rhinopithecus bieti | reverse complement strand
ATACATTTTAAGGCATATATATATATATTTTTTTAATTTTAATTTTAATTTTAATTTTTTTTTTGAGGCAGGGTCCCACTCTGTTGCCCAGACTGGAGTGCAGTAGTGTGATTATAGCTGACTGCAGCCACGAACAGCTAGGCTCAAGTGATCCTCCTGCCTTAGCCTCCCAAGTAGCTGGGACTGAAGTCATATGCCACCATGCCTGGCTACTTTTAAACATTTTTTTGTAGATGTAGGTTCTTGCTATGTTGCCCAGGTTGGTTTGAACTCCTGGGCTTAAGTGATCCTTCCATCTCCTTTTCCCAAACTGCTGGAATTATAGGTGTGAGCCACCATGCCTGGCATTATATATATATATATACACACACACACACACACACACATATATATGTATATATGGAGGTAGCTTGGAGATGCCATCATTGTCCTATTCTTAATGTGCAAATTGATTACACAGGTGTGTTCACTTCGCACAATTTATTGAGCAATACGTATGTGTACATTATACCTAGATATAATCTTGTTTTGTAGTCAACGTTTTGGCTTGGGGCAACATCTTTTAAGATCTATTTGGTGCCAGATAGAGAGAGGTTCATATGTAGAATGTAATTCTGATTCCCTTTCTTGTGTTATTTTTTTCTTTTCCTTTAGAAGTAGAAGCTTATTTATTTTCTCTTCCATTACCAGAAATGTGGCAAGTCTACAATAAATGTTACCTTTTCTTCTCTGGATTAATGTATCTTTGTGGAAAGCATCCAGATTTATGC
>NW_016897637.1:0-481 GCF_001698545.2 Rhinopithecus bieti | reverse complement strand
CCACCACCAGCACCACTATCACCACCATCCCCACCACCACCACTACAACCATCACCATCATCATCAGCAATATCATCACTGCCAGCATCAACACCAACACTACTACCAGTACCGCCATCACAATCACCACCATCACTATCACTGTCACCACTGTCACAACCACCAAACCATCACAACATCATGGCCACCAGCACCATCAATACCAACACCATCACCAGCACCAATATCACAACATCCCCTCCACCACTATCACCACCATCACCATCATTACCACCATCACCAACAATGCCATCACTGCCAACATCAATACGAACACTACCACCACCATCACCACCACCACCAAAACATCACAACACCATGACCACCACCACCACCAATACCAACACCATCACCAACACCAACATCACCACTATCACCATCATCCCCACCATCACTATCATCACCAACACCAAAACTGCCAACAGTAGCACCACCACCACCA
>NW_016897636.1:0-482 GCF_001698545.2 Rhinopithecus bieti | reverse complement strand
AAGTATTGGTAGGTGAAATGATGTGATTTAAAGTGATTCAGCAGTAAATAGATAATAAATAATCTGGAAGGAATAAATGAACCCAGATTGGCAATATGTACATGCTGCTTTTGAATATGCTTGAAAATGTCCAAGATAAAAGTTAAAATATTCAGAGCTTTTGTTGTCTTTATCAAAATACTCTCTCCTCCAGAAGTCCTGTGGCTTTCTTTTCATAGGGAGAAGCAGAAAGATGAAGGATTAAATGCAGAGAATATGACTTCTTGTTATTATTATTTTTTAAATTAAGGAGTAAGTTAATTGTCTCTTCCAACAGCATACACTAATTATGAGCTGTTTACCTATGTAAATGAATTTATTTTCATAATTTTATAATTAAACTTTACAACAGCAAATTTACATCAGGAAATATTTTACACATCTAACAGAAAATTTAGGATTTTTTAGTTTCAGAAATTTATTTTCAAGTTTTATGTTCTGTC
>NW_016897635.1:0-449 GCF_001698545.2 Rhinopithecus bieti | reverse complement strand
AAATAAAAGAAAGAAGAAAAGAAAGAAAGGTCTCCCAGCCCCATACCATCTTCCAGCCACTGACCCAGCTCTATTCTCCCCTTCATAGCCAAACTTGCAAAGTTTGCTGCCACCCACTGATTCCCCAGCCCACTCCAATCTGGTGTCCCCACCACTATTTCGCCAAAATGGCTCTTGTGAAGGTCACCAATGACCTGTGTGTCACCGAATCTGGCAGTCATTTCAGCAGCGGCCTTCACTTCACTGCCTCCTCTGAAGCACTCTCTTCCCTTGCTGTCTTCCCTTGCTGTGCTCCCTCTGCTCTGCACAGCCTCCTCCTCCTCCTCTGCCCAACCTCAACAGGTCCCAAGTGGACACTCCTTCATGTTAGACATTTCCTTAGATGCTGCCACTACCTATAATAGATCTCTGTCTCTCTCTTTCTCTCTCTCTCTCTCTCTCTCTCTCTC
>NW_016897633.1:0-480 GCF_001698545.2 Rhinopithecus bieti | reverse complement strand
TCATGGTACTGGTACCAAAACAGATATATAGTCCAGTGGAACAGAACAGAGGCCTCAGGAATAATGCCACACATCTACAACCATCTGATCTTTGACAAACCTGACACAAACAAGCAATGGGGAAAGGATTCCCAATTTAATAAATGGTGTTGGGAAAACTGGCTAGCCATATGCAGAAAACTGAAACTGTAACCCTTCCTTACATCTTACACAAAATTAACTCAAGATGGATTCAAGACTTAAATGCAAGACCTAAAACCATAAAACCCTAGAAGAAAATCTAGGCAATACCACTCAGGACATAGGCATGGGCAAAGACTTCATGACTAAAACACCAAAAGCAATGGTAACAAAAGCCAAAATTGACAAATAGGATCTAATTAAACTGAAGAGCTTCTTCACAGCAAAAGAAACAATCATAAGGGTGAACAGGAAACCTACACAATGGGAGAAAATTTTGCAATCTATCCATCTCACAAA
>NW_016897631.1:0-444 GCF_001698545.2 Rhinopithecus bieti | reverse complement strand
AGAATTACCTTCCTTATGTATCTAACTTTTAGAATACTTAGCAGACTAGGAATTTTCTCAGGCAGACTCACTACATTTCTAGGATTACCATTTATCTTTCAATAAGTGGAGTTTCCAGTTTCCCTACTCCAGCATTTGAACCTGAAATTTTGAGAATGAGACAAGTTATCTTCAAAACATATTTGCTATTTAAAATGGGCTTCTCATAATAAAACCAACATGTAATACCAGGCCAATTTATCTTGTCTCTTCCTGCCATAAATTATTATCTGTTTTTTTCAGGGATGCCCTACCCACCTTGGACCAGAGCTCTATTGCTTTTGCTACTGCTGTCTGTCTTCATTTCTCTCAGTTATCTTCCTCTACTGTGCAAACATGCCCCTTTTACCTTTTTTTTCTTTTCTTTTTTTTTATTTTATTTTTTTATTTATTTATTTTATTATA
>NW_016897630.1:0-449 GCF_001698545.2 Rhinopithecus bieti | reverse complement strand
TGTTCCTATTCGGCCATCTTGCTCCACCCCAGAGTTACCTTTTTCTACATTCTTATCAACACTTATGTTTTGTCTTTTTTAATATTATACATTCTAACAGGTGATATCTCGTTGTAGTTTAATTTGCATTTCTTTGATGATCACTGATATCAAACATTTTAAAAAATATCCTGTTGATCATTTGTATGTCTTCTTTGGAGAAATGTTTATTCAGGTCCTTTTCTTATTTTCAAATTGGGTTATTTGTTTTCTTGCTATTGAGCTGTTTGAGTACCTTGTATCTTTTAGATATTAACTCTTTATTGGATGCATAGTTTGGAAATGTTTTCTCCCATTCCTTAGGTTGTCTTCTCACTTTGTTAATTTTTTTTTTTTTTTTTTTTTTTGGTTTGGGAGAAAACGTTTAGTTTTTTTTAATATTATTCTTTGGTTTTTTTTTCCTTTTTTTA
>NW_016897629.1:0-517 GCF_001698545.2 Rhinopithecus bieti | reverse complement strand
CCTCCAGGTTCAACCATGATGTCACAGAAAGCAGGATTTTCTTCTTTTATAAGGCTGAATAATATTCCATCGTATGTATATACCACATTTCTTTTTTTTTGGTCACCCAGGTTGGAGTGCAATGGCAAGATCTTGGATCACTGCAAGCTCCGCCTCCCAGATTCAAGCGATTCTCCTGCCTCAGCCTCCCTAGTAGCTGGGATTACAGGTGCCCGCCACCACACCTAGCTAATTTTTTGTATATTTAGTAGAAATGGAATTTCGCCATGTTGGGCAGGCTCGTCTCAAACTCCTGACATCAGGTGATCCACCCGCCTCAGCCATACCACATTTCTCTATCCATTTATCCATTGATGGGCATTAGGTTTTTTGCACATATTGGCTACTATAAATAATGCTGCAATGACCATGGGAGTACAGATAACTCTTCAGGATCCTGATTTTAATTATTTTTTATATGTACCCAGAAATAGGGTTGTTGGGTCATATGGTAGTCCCATTTTAATTTTTTGAGGAA
>NW_016897628.1:0-448 GCF_001698545.2 Rhinopithecus bieti | reverse complement strand
ACCACCACCACCACCATTTACTACCACCATCACTACCACCATCACCACCACCACTACAACCACCACATCACTACCATGATCACAACCACCACTACCGTCACCACTATCACTACCACCACCATCACCACCATCACCACCACCACCACCATCACCACCACCATACCACCACCACCACCACCACCACCACCACCACCACCACCACCACCACCACCACCACCACCACCACCACCACCACCATCACCACCACCACCATCACCACCACCATCACTACCACCACCACCACCACCACCACCATCACTACCACCATCACCACCACCACTACAACCACCACATCACTACCATGATCACAACCACCACCACCACCACCATCATCACTACCACCATCACCACCACCACTACAACCACCACATCACTACCATGATCACAACCACCACCACCACCACCATCA
>NW_016897627.1:0-449 GCF_001698545.2 Rhinopithecus bieti | reverse complement strand
CAGTGATGCAATAAACATATGTGTGCATGTGTCTTTATAGTAGAATGATTTATAATCCTTTGGGTATATACCCAATAATGAGATTGCTGGGTCAAATGTCATTTCTGGTTCTAGATCCCTGAGGAATCACCACACTGTCTTCCACAATGGTTGAACTAATTTACCCTCCCACCAGCAGTGGAAAAGCGTTCCTATTTCTCCACATCCTCTCCAGCATCTGTTGTTTCCTGAATTTTAATGATTGCCATTCTAACTGGCATAAGATGGTATCTCATTGTGGTTGGATTTGCATTTCTCTAATGACAGTGATGATAAGCTTTTTTTCATATGTTTGTTGGTCACATAAATGTCTTGTTTTGAGAAATGTCTGTTCATATCCTTCACCCACTTCTTGATGGGGTTGTTTTTTTCTTGTAAATTTGTTGAAGTTCTTTGTAGATTCGGGATAT
>NW_016897626.1:0-680 GCF_001698545.2 Rhinopithecus bieti | reverse complement strand
GAAAAGAAAGACACCTGCAATTGTGCATTCATTGCAGCACTACTCACAATAGCAAAGTCATGGAATCAAGCGAAGTATTTGTGAATGTTTGACTGGAAAAAAAAATGTGGTATATATACACCATGAAATACTGCACAGCCATAAAAGAAAATGAAATCATGTATTTTGCAGCAGCATAAATGGAGCTGGAGGCAATCATCCTGAGTGAACTAACTCAGAAACAGAAAACCAAATACCACATATACTTACTTATAAGTGGGAGCTAAACAATGAGTAAACATGGACACGAAGATGGAAATAGTAGACACTGGAGACTTTTATTTAGCTTTCATAGAGAAAATATTACTCATAAAATATTTTCTTCTGGCTGGCAAATATACCAATGAGTGCTGCTGTTATCAAGTTACATTTTAGTATCATGTAACATATCCCTGCAGAGGAATTTTAAAACATACTGCTGGGTAATGTTGAGTAAAATGTCAAGGCGCAACTACTCATATATACAATATAGAACCATTTATGTACAGACTTAAAATAAGAAAAAAAGATTTTAGTTTTCATGGACATATATGTATAGTAACTCTGTTTTAAATAGAAAAAAGATTGATTAAAAAAGTGAAAAGCAAATTCAGGATAATGACTACTTTCTGAATGAAGAAGTCAATAGGACAAGGTGGAAT
>NW_016897625.1:0-2886 GCF_001698545.2 Rhinopithecus bieti | reverse complement strand
CAACTCATCATTTACATTAGGTATTTCTCCCAACACTGTTCCTCCCCAGGCCCCACCCCCCAACAGGCCCCGGTGTGAGATGTTCCCTACCCTGTGTCCATGTGTTCTTCTTGTTCAACTCCCACTTATGACTGAGAACATATGGTGTTTGGTTTTCTGTCCTTGTGATAGTTTGTTGAGAATGATGGTTTCCAGCTTCATCCATGTCCCTGCAAAAGACATGAACACATCCTTTTTTATGACTGCACAGTATTCCATGGTGTATATGTGCCGCATTTTCTTTTCCGGTCTATTATTGATGGACATTTGGGTTGGTTTCAAGTCTTTGCTATTGTGAATAGTGCCGCAGTAAACACACTTGAGCATATGTCTTTATAGAATGATTTATAAACCTTTGGGTATATATCCAGTAATGGGATTGCTGGGTCAAATGGTATTTCTAGTTCTAGATGCTTGAGGAATTGCCACACTGTCTTCGACAAGGGTTGAACTAATTTCCACTCCCACCCAACAGTATAAGAGCGTTCCTATTTCTCCACATCCTCTCCAGCATCTGTTGTTTCCTCACTTTTTTAATGATTGCCATTGTAACTGGCGTGAGGTGGTATCTCCTTGTGGTTTTGATTTGCATTTCTCTGATGGCCAGTGATGATGAGCATTTTTTCATATGTCTGTTGGCTGCATAAATGTCTTCTTTGGAGAAGTGTCTGTTCATATCCTTTACCCACTTTTGACGGGGTTGTTTGTTTTTTTCTTGTAAATTTGTTTAAGTTCTTTGTAGATTCTGGACATTAGCCCTTTGTCAGATGGAAAGACTGAGAAATTTTCTCCCATTTCGTAGGTTGCCTGTTCACTCTGATGATAGTTTCTTTTGCTGTGCAGAAGTTCTTTAGCTTAATTATATCCCATTTGTCAATTTTGGCTTTTGTTGCCATTGCTTTTGGTGTTTTAGTCAAGAAGTCTTTGCCCATGCCTGAGTCATGAATGGTATTGCCCAGGTTTTCTTCTAAGGTTTTATGGTTTTAGGTGTTATATTTAAGTCTTTAATCCATCTTGAGTTATTTTTTGTGTAAGTGTAAGGATAGGGTCCAGTGTCAGCTTTCCACATATGGCTAGCCAGTTTTCCCAGCAACATTTATTAAATAGGGAATCCTTTTCCCATTGCTTGTTTTGTCACGTTTGTCAAAGGTGTTATTTCTGAGGCCTCTGTTCTGTTCCGTTGGTCTATATATCTGTTTGGGTACCAGTACCATGCTGTTTTGGTTACTGTAGGCTTGTAGTATAGTTAGAAGTCAGGTAGCATGATGCCTCCAGCTTTGTTCTTTTAGCTTAGGATTGTCTTGGTTATGTGGGCTCTTTTTTGGTTCCATATGAAATTTAAAGTAGTTTTTTTTCAATTGTGTGAAGAAAATCAGTGGCAGCTTTATGGGGATAGCATTGAATCTATAAATTACTTTGGGTAGTATGGCCATTGTCATGATATTGATTCTTCCTATCCATGAGCATGGAATGTTCTTCCATTTGTTTGTGTCCTCTTTTATTTTGTTGAGCAGTGGTTTATAGTTCTCCATGAAGAGGTCCTTCACATACTTTGTAAGTTGGATTCCTAGGTATTTTATTCTCTTTGTAGTAATTGTGAATGAGAGTTCACTTGTGATTTGGATCTCTGTTTTCTGTTCTTGGTGTACAGGAATGCTTGTCATTTTGTATCTTGACTTTGTATCTTGAGACTTTGCTGAAGTTGCTTGTCAGCTTAAGGAGATTTGGGGCTGAGACGATGAGGTTTTCTAAATACACAATCATGTCATCTGCAAACAGGGGCAATTTGACTTCCTCTTTTCCTAATTGAATACCCTTTATTGTGTTCTCTTGCCTGATTGCCCTGGACAGAACTTTTAATACTATGTTGAACAGGAGAGGTGAGAGAAGGCATCCTTGTTTGTGCAGCTTTTCAAAGGGAATGCTTCTGGCTTTTGCCCATTCAGTATGATATTGGCTGTGGGTTTGTCATAAATTGCTTTTATTATTTTAAGATATGTTCCATCAATACCTAGTTTATTGAGAATTTTAGCATGAAAGGCTATTGAATTTTGTCAAAGGCCTTTTCTGCGTCTCTTGAGATAACCATGTGGTTTTGTTGCTGGTTCTGTTTATGTGATGGATTATGTTTATTGATTTTGTATGTTGAACCAGCCTTGCATCCCAGGGATGAATCCAACTTCATCGTGGTGGATAAGCTTTTCATGTGCTGCTGGATTCAGTTTGCCAGTATATTATTGAGGATTTTGCATCAATGTTCATTTCGGATACTGGCCTGAAATTCTCTTTTTTTGTTGTATCTCTGCCAAGCTTTGGTATCAGGATGATGCTGGCTTCATAAAATAAGTTAAGGAGGATTCCTTCTTTTCTATTGATTGGAATGGTTTCAGAAGGAATGGCACCAGCTCCTCTTTGTACCTCTGGTAGAATTTGGCTGTGAATCTGTCTGGTCCTGGACTTTTTTTTGGTTGGTAGTTTATTAACTATTACGTCAATTTCAGAACCTATTATTGGTCTATTCAGAGATTCAACTTCTTCCTGGTTTAGTCTTGGGAGGGTGTATGTGTCCAGGAATTTATCCATTTCTTCTAGATTTTCTAGTTTATTTGCACAGACGTGTTTATAGTATTCTCTAATGGTAGTTTGTATTTCTGTGGGATCAGTGGTGATATCCTGTTTATAATTTTTTATTGCATCTATTTGATTCTTTCCTCTTTTCTTTATTAGTCTTGCTATCAATCTATCTATTTTGTTGATCTTTTAAAAAAAATCTCCTGGATTCATTTATTTTTTTCTTGAAGAGTTTTTTATGTCTCTTTCTCCTTGAGTTCTGCTCTGATCTTAGTT
>NW_016897624.1:0-202 GCF_001698545.2 Rhinopithecus bieti | reverse complement strand
ACACACACCACACACAATCACACACAAACACACAATCACACAAACACACACAATCACACACAAACACACAATCACACACACAATCACACACACACACAACACACAGTCACACACACACACAACACACAATCACACACAAACACACACAATCACACAATCACACAAACACAATCACACACAATCACACACAATCACACACACA
>NW_016897623.1:0-928 GCF_001698545.2 Rhinopithecus bieti | reverse complement strand
TTACAATATTTTATTTAAGGTTACTTGCACAGTTTTCTTTTGCTCTCTACTTTTTTTCCCTCAGAATGACTTTTTCTTGAGTAGTGCATTTATTGTGGTGTAGATTTTGGCATTTTGTATTGAGAGTCTGTAATTCAGTCTTTTCAGGTGTTCATCTTTATTTAATGACATTGATAAATAGAACTATGGCTCTTTATATGCATAAGATCTTCTAACTATATGTAATCACGATTATTGTACAGTTATGTTTAAAACCTAGAGGTTTGTGCAGTCAGCCGAGATCGTGCCACAGCACTCCAGCCTGGGTGACAGAGTGAGACTTCGTCTCAAAAAACAAAAAACAAACAAAAAAACCCTAGAGGTTTGGAGAAACCAGGACCAGTTTCATCATTTTCCAGATAGTAGATGACCAGGCTATTTTAGAGAGCTTTGAAACTGGGGTTATTAGATAATTTGTGGTCATGAGACTGTAACTAAAACTTGTCTGAAGTTATCAGACTGAAAGCTGATCTTCTAGCCTAGAATAATACTGGAACTAGGATTTACATACTTAGAGTGACTTTTATCTTTAACACAATAGAAACATTGAACCTTATGTAATGTACAACGATAGTTTGTATGTATCATAGTCAGTCAACAAACATTTATTGACTACAATCATTCACTGTAGGAGTGCAGATATTAGTTTCACAACAGCTGGTTTAAATTACTGAGTGAAAGTTTTGTACTGTTGATGTACATAGATTCTTCTTTACAATGCGTGTCTGGGTTAGGCAGAAGAATAGACAACTGTCTGGGTTTTAGTCCTGATTTTCTATGGATCCTTTGTCATCTGGCTCTTTTTTCTTAGAGGTCAGCTAATAGATACCACTCTGCTAATATAGCAGCTTAATTGTTTTTTGTTTGTTTGTTTGTTTTGTTTTTTTTT
>NW_016897622.1:0-548 GCF_001698545.2 Rhinopithecus bieti | reverse complement strand
TCTGCTCTGATCTTAGTTATTTCTCGCCTTCTGCTAGCTTTTGAATTTGTTTGCTCTCGCTTCTTTAGTTCTTTTAATTACGATATTGAGGTGTTGATTTTAGATGTTTCCTGCTTTCTGTAGTGGGCATTTAGTGCTATAAATTTCCCTCTACACACTGCTTTAAATGTGTTCCAGAGATTCTGGTATGTTGTGTCTTTGTTCTCATTGGTTTCAAAGAACAACTTTATTTCTGCCTTCATTTTGTTATTTACTCAGTAGTCATTCAGGAGCACATTGTTCAGTTTCCATGTAGTTGTGCAGTTTTGAGTGAATTTCTTAATCTGAGTTCTAATTTGATTGCTCTGTGGTCTGAGAGACAGTTTGTTGTGATTTCTGTTCTTTTAACATTTGCTGAGGAGTGCTTTACTTCCAACTATGTGGTCAGTTTTGGAATAAGTGCAATGTCGTGCTGAGAAGAATGTATATTCTGTTGATTTGGGGTGGAGAGCCTTCTAGATGTCTATTAGGTCTGCTTGGTGCAGACCTGAGTTCAAGTACTGGATATC
>NW_016897621.1:0-547 GCF_001698545.2 Rhinopithecus bieti | reverse complement strand
GCTTACATTCATAGGGTTTCTCTCCAGTATGAGTCCTTTCATGATATCGAAGGGAATTGCAACATCTGAAGGCTTTACCACATTGCTTGCATTTGTAGGGTTTCTCTCCAGTGTGAGTTTTTTCATGTGTTTGAAATGACTTGGCAGAATAAAAGCTTTTCTCACATATCTTACATTTATAAGGTCTTTCTCCAGAGGGCATTCTTATGTGTTTTCTGTCCTTTCATGAATTTGAAGGTACTTCACATATCTGAAGGCTTTCCCACATTCCTTACATTCATAGGGTTTCTCTCCAGTATGAGTCCTACCATGCACTCGAAGGTGTGAGGTAGATCTGAAGGCTTTCCCACATTCCTTACATTCATAGGGTTTCTCTCCAGTGTGAGTCCCACCATGCACTCGAAGCTGTGAGGCAGATCTGAAGGCTTTCCCACACTCCTTACACTCATACGGTTTCTCTCCAGTGTGAATCCTTTCATGATATCGAAAGGAACTGGAAAGATTGAAGGCTTTACCACATTGGTTGCATTTATAGCGTTTCTCTCCA
>NW_016897620.1:0-726 GCF_001698545.2 Rhinopithecus bieti | reverse complement strand
GAAAAAAAAGTTTCTGCTTGCAAAGGGCACTTCAGATGAGGTCTCCCATATCCCTTTACGGATATGTATCTACTCTCCTCTGCCATTAGGAGTAGTTAGGTGGGCCAGTCTGAGAACTCTGTGTGCCAAGAATTATGCTAGATGATGAGGATACAGGGATGACTAAAACACAGGCCCTGATCTCCAGGATCTTATAATGAGGGACAGAAAACATTCCCAAGTAGACACTGAGTTCCTGGAGGACAGGGAACCATCCCCTAATTGTCATTGAGTAAATTAAACACACAGATTTCTCTTCCTATAATGATCAGTTAACAAACATTGCCTGAGCTCCTTGCCCTGTGAGCAAGGCTGTGCTGGATACTGGTAATACAGCAATAAATCAGTCACATGCCCATCCCTCAGGTGGACCTTCTGGTAGGGGAAAACCAATGGAGCAGACACTCACTAGACCTGAGGGCACCGCACTCAGCTGAGAAGCACTAGAAGCAAAGGTTTGCAGAGGAAGTGAGTTCCAAATGGGGTGACATTTAAGACAGAATCACCCTGCTTTGGGAAATATATCACTTCAACAACAACAAAAGCACTGTTACCAACTATGAAATGAGATGCCCTTTTGTTTCACTGAAGTGAGTGTTTTATTATACTTTTATATGTAAAAAAATTTCTTCATGGAACCTGTGACAAAACCAGAACAAATAGCCCCAGACTAAATTTAAATTCATT
>NW_016897619.1:0-943 GCF_001698545.2 Rhinopithecus bieti | reverse complement strand
CCTCTATTGATAATGCTTAACTTTTTGTTCACAGGGTTTCACAAACTGGACTAAACGAGATTTTAACCAGTTTATTAAAGCTAATGAGAAATATGGAAGAGATGACATTGATAACATAGCTCGAGAGGTAGAGGGCAAATCCCCTGAGGAGGTCATGGAGTATTCAGGTTTGTATATAATTTGAAACATGGTGTTATATTTTAACGTTATTCATTTATTTAGCACCAATTTAATTGTACCTTTGTTCAGAGATGTTTTAAACTTTTATGAATAAGACATAGATGAGAGTATAAACTGTACTTGTATTTCTATGAAAAGATTATAAGATTTATCCTAACAAACTGACTGCTATTGTTTCTATCACCTAGCTAAAAGAGCCAAATAAAGCTCGATAAAACAAAGGTGGCTATTGGATAAGCATTGACAAAATTAGTTTCCCACCTTCCCACCTCTGGAATTTGGTCCTCTTCTGGTTCAGTTCTGAGATTCGTATTCAGTGGACTGAATTCGTGCCTTTCTTTCTAGGTTGTCCTTAAAGTAGAGAGTTCCCGTCAGGCCCATTTAGATGCTCAAACACCCTCAGAGTTCCAACCTTTTCCAGAGAGTTCCTGTGGGTCCCATTAACTTGAGGCTAGCGGGCATAGAGCTGAAAAGGTTGCTTTAATCAATCTGTTAACTGGTCCTCGAATCCTCTCCTTCTCTTACTCACCTGTGTTGTTGAGCTCGACCAGAATCAGTTTAGCTGCTGAAGCATATGGATTTTTTTTACACTTACTGGTTTATTATAAAGGATATTGCAAAGGACACAGATGAAGCGTGTAGAGCAAGGTATGGGCAAAGGGATGCAGCGCTTCAGTGCCCTCCCTGGGCACGCCACCCTCCAGAAACCTCCTCGTGCTTAGCTATCCAGAAATCTTATTAAAAATAGGTAAATATGTCTAGC
>NW_016897618.1:0-878 GCF_001698545.2 Rhinopithecus bieti | reverse complement strand
GTGTGCGCCCACCAGCTCCTGCTGCTGGTGACGCGCGTCGTCCCGCCGCTTGAGGCGTTTAAATTCCGCCAGCGCGTTGGCCGACGTCTGGTAGAGCAGCAGGGCCATAGCCTGCGCCTTTTCGGGCTTGGACACCAGCACGGCGTGGCAGCGCAGCATCACGGCCTTGTGCTTCAGCTCGTGCCGGTACACCCAGGCGAAGACCTTGGGCAGCCGCGCGTCCGCCACGCAGTAGGTGACGCGGTGCAGCAGGTAGAGGTGGCCCGGGCGGCGCAGTGCGCGCTCCTCGGCGTGCACCATGCGGATACCCTGCGCACTCACTGTCAGCTTCATCTTGGTGCCCTGACGGCCCGCCTCGCTCTTGCTCCAGATCTTGCCCACAGCAAGGTCGGTGCAGCCGTCGCCGCGCGCCTGGATGGTTGTGGCATTACCCAGGTAGAGCACGGTGTACGTTGGGTCCTCGCTGGTGATGTGCAGCTTCTTGCGCTTGGAGCGGAACATGCTGCCCACCCGGCTAAGCGCGCCTTCGGGGCACGCCCGTGCCAAAGAGCTGAGCGCCGAGTAGTGCAGGCTCACAGCGTAGCCCTTGGGCTTGGATGCCTGCCGCGGCGGCGCCTCGGCCAGCAGCTCGAACTTGTGCTTCTTCCACGGTAGCATCTCCGGAGGGCGCCCCGGCGCAGCTGGGCGGCGGCGGCGGAGCGCCGGGTGCGAGGCCCACTGAGCCACCGGCCCCGGCCGGGCTCGGCCCGGGCAAGATCGAAGAATAAAACTGGGAGCGGCCCAGTGGTAGGGAGTTGGGGGGGGAGGGGAGGAGACAGAGTGCTTAGGAACCCCGGAGGGGTGGGGGTAAATTTTCTAAAAAAGGAAATATTCAGCTT
>NW_016897617.1:0-1640 GCF_001698545.2 Rhinopithecus bieti | reverse complement strand
CTGAAATTGAGAATACTTTTTTCCCCCTCTTGTTTAAGTGTAATTTTTTTTTTGCAGTTCTGGAAATGAGGTAAGGATGCATCTGCCTGATATAAAGGCTCCTTTTGTGAATATGGGAAAAGGTTACAAAAGTTAGGACAGGATCAATTCCAGAGGAGCTGGGATTTATAGTTTATTTCCTGGGCAATGGAAAGGAATAATCCACATGTTTTTTAGGGCTGAATATTCTACTACTGTGGTAGGTGAAAGAAAGAAACCAAGAGTGAGAAAACAGTCTTAATACTATCAATTAAGAATGAGGTAATAGGGCCTACATGGTAGGAACTAGCATGAAGAAAAGCAGTGTCATAAGACTTCTCTCAGCACCCCAGACAATCTACATCCCACTGTATCCCCACCAACCAAATCCCCAAGATGTTTATTCTCTAATCACTGGAACTTACAATATATCATGTTATGACTTATATCACATGGGCAGTGCAGGTAAAATTAAGATCATGAACTGTAAGAATAATTTGTTGAGACCAATCTGCTTAGATAAAACTTAAAGCAGAGAGCTTTTATGTCTGGGGTTGGAGAGCTGAAGCAGAATGATAAATTGGAGAGATTTTACATATTAGAGGGATCGAATTAGCCATGCCTACAGTGGCCACATGGAAAGCATGAAACAACAGGCAGTTTGCCATAAGAAGCAAAGATTTGCCTGTTAGCTCACAACCAGTACAGCAATGGGGACTCCAATCCCACAGCTGCATGAACTGCCTTCTACCAACGACCTGAATAAACTGAAATTGGATGCATCTAAAGAACAATGAAACTGGATTCACCAGAAAGGAATAAAACTCTGGCAACACCTTATGAAACTAGCCATGCCATGACAGAATTCTACAGAAACTGAGAGAATAAAATTTGTTTTGAACTGCTTGAGTTTGTGGTAATTTTCTCTGCAGTAACAAAATAATTTCAGATTTTGGTGTCAAGAAGTGGAGAACTGCTTATACAAACACCTAACAACATAAAGTGACTTTGCAGTTGGATAGGTGATACCTAAAATGTAAAGTGGCTTTGCTGTTGGATAGGTGCAGATTGTAAAATTTCTTACAAGAATGAAGAGAAATTCCAGCTCTTAGAGAAATGAAAAAAATAATTTTAAAGAATGAAAAGCTTAGATTCTGTTGAGTAGAAAAAAAAAAAAAAAAATTTCCTTAAAAAAACCAATAGTAAAATATGAATGTTAAAATAACAGGCTGGACACAGTGGCTCATGTCTGTAATCACAACACTTTGCGAGGCTGAGGTGGGAGGATGGCCTAGGCTCAGGAATTCAACATCAGCCTGAGCAGCACAGCAAAACCTCATTTCTACTAAAAAAATTCCCGGCCAGGAGCGGTGTGGCTCAAGCCTGTAATCCCAGCAATTTGGGAGGCCGAGGCAGGCAGATCACGAGGTCAGGAGATCAAGACCAGCCTGGCTAACACGGTGAAACTCCGTCTCTACTAAAACACACAAAAAAAATTAGCCCGGTGTGGTGGCGGGCGCCTGTAATCCCAGCTACTTGGAAGGCTGAGGCAGGAGAATGGCGTGACACCAGGAGGCGGGGCTTGCAGTGAGCCGAGATCACGCCACTGCACTCCAGCCTGC
>NW_016897616.1:0-447 GCF_001698545.2 Rhinopithecus bieti | reverse complement strand
CCACCATGGCCACTTTGTTCATGGGCCCATTGGGCAATGACAGAAGTGGCTGGGGAAGAAGGCTCAGTGGTGTCCACAGAACAGGTCATACTATCCACTTGATTATCAAAATCCTCCTCTGCTGAGGTCACCTGTTAGTGAGCACTCACATAGGATGCAAATGTCTTCAGTTTTGACCATTCAGAGAGGTCCATCCACATACCTCTTCCCAAATCTCTTTGTCACCAATTTTCCAATCATGCTTTTCCAAGTCCCTGACCATCCAGCTAAACCATTGGCTACAGCCCATGAATCAGTATATAATTGCACATCTAGCTATTTTCCTTCCATGCAAAGTGCATAGTTACACTGCTCGAAGTTCTGCCCACTGGGAAGATTTCCCTTCACCGCTGTCCTTCAGGGATGTCCTGGAAAGGGGCTGTAGTGCTGCAGCTGTCCACTTTCGGG
>NW_016897615.1:0-725 GCF_001698545.2 Rhinopithecus bieti | reverse complement strand
TGGAGACTGGAGCTGTTCCTATTCGGCCATCTTGCTCCGCCCTCCGGCTGTCTTATTCTTAATATATATTTTATTTTATTTTATTACCCAGTCTACTCCCAACATTAAATAAAACCCCAAAATTAAATTCCAGCCCTCAAACCCCACACCAGGACTTAATGAACCTCACGTTCAAGGTGTACAATAATAGAGTAAAGGCAGCCAAGTAGCAATTTAATTCCTTGCCTCCACTGTGAGACAAACCCCAGCCACATCTCCAGCACACGACTCCAAACGCCTGAACTGCAGCTGCCAGGGGTTTCTCCAGAACCTCCTCCCCAGGAGCTTGCTACAAGTGCCAGAAATCTGGCCACTGGGCCAAGGAATGCCTGCAGCCTGGGATTCCTCCTAAGCTGTGTCCCATCTGTGCAGGACTCCACTGGAAATTGGACTGTCCAACTCGCCTGGTAGCCACTCCCAGAGCCCCTGGAGCTCTGGCCCAAGGCTCTCTGACTTACTCCTTCCCAGATCTTTTGGCTTAGTGGCTGAAGACTGACGCTGCTCTATTGCCTTGGAAGCCTCCTGGACCATCACAGATGCTTTGAGTAACTCTTACAGTGGAGGGTAAGTCCATCCCCTTTTAATCACTATGGAGGCTACTCACTCCACATTACCTTCTTTTCAAGGGCCTGTTTCCCTTGCCTCCACAACTGTTGTGGGTATTGATGGCCAGGCTTCTAAACCTC
>NW_016897614.1:0-447 GCF_001698545.2 Rhinopithecus bieti | reverse complement strand
CCCACTTTTCTCCCAGAGGATGGAGAACCAATCAATCATGACTGCCAACAAATTATAGTCCAGACTTATGCTGCCCAACATGATCTCTTAGACGTCCCTTATCTAATACTGACCTTAACCTATATACCAATGGAAGCTCATTTGTGGAGAATGGGATACCAAGGGCAGGTTATGCCATAGTTAGTGATGTAACTGTACTTGAAAGTAAGTCTCTTCCCCAGGGACCAGTGCCCAGTTAGCAGAACTAGTGGCACTTACCTGAGACTTAGAGCCAGGAAAGGGAAAAGAATAAATGTGTATATAGATAGAAAGTATGCTTATCTAATCCTACATGTCCATGCTGCAATGCAGAAAGAAAAGGAGTTCCTAAGCTTTGGGGAACCCCTATTAAATGCTGCAAGGAAATTATGGAGTTGTTGCATGCAGTGCAAATACCCAAGAAGGTGT
>NW_016897613.1:0-728 GCF_001698545.2 Rhinopithecus bieti | reverse complement strand
TGGAACCAAGTTAGAAAACACTCTTCAGGATATTATCTAGGCGAACTTCCCCAACGTAGCAAGGCAGGCCAACATTCAAATTCAGTAAATAGAATGCCACAAAGATACTCCTCGAGAAGAGCAACCCTAAGACACATAGTGTCAGACTCACCAAGGTTGAAATGAAGGAAAAAATGGTAAGGGTAGCAAAAGAGAAAGGTCAGGTTACCCACAAAGGGAAGCCCGTCAGACTAACAGCAGATCTCTTGGCAGAAACTCTACAAGACAGAAGAGAATGGGAGCCAATATTCAACATTCTTAAAGAAAAGAATCGTCAACCCAGAATTTCATATCCAGCCAAACTAAGCTTAATAAGTGAAGGAGAAATAAAATCCTTTATAGACAAGCAAATGCTGAGAGATTTAGTCACCACGAGGCCTGCCTTGCAAGAGCTCCTGAAGGAAGCACTAAACATGGAAAGGAACAACTGGTACCAGCCACTTCAAAACATGCCAAATTGTAAAGACTGTCAATGCTATGAAGAAACAGCATCAATTAATGGGCAAAATAACTAGCTAACGTCATAATGATGGGATCAAATTCACACATAACAATATTAACATTAAATGTAAATGGGCTAAATGCCCCAATTAAAAGACACAAACTGGCTAATTGGATAAGGAGTCAAGATCCATCAGTGTGCTATATTCAGGAGACTCATGTCACGTGCAGAGACACACATAGGCTCA
>NW_016897612.1:0-444 GCF_001698545.2 Rhinopithecus bieti | reverse complement strand
AATAAAATAAAATAAAAATAAATAAATAAATAAATACACATTATGTTATTTTATTTTGACTTACTCATACTAACATATGGTAAGGAAAACTACAAAGTAATCTCAGAGCAAAGATCCCAAGGAAGTGTCTAGTATGAATAAGTGAGAAAACGTTAAGCATTACACAAAATCTGAAAATCTTACCATGAATTATTGGAGCTAAAAGCATCATGAAAATTAGTAGCTGCGATGGCCACATGGCTGTCCACTCAGGTATGGAGTATTCCTCAAGAATCACTGTTCAAATGTGAAACAAAATACGTATATTTCTAGTTCCTCTTCTGTATTCTGAGACTGATGAATTTTCTTTAAATTAAAATAAAAGAATAATTCCTCCGAAACAGAAACACCAATATCCCAAATCTGAAACCTGCAAAAAAGAAAAAAAAAAAAAAAAAAAAAAAA
>NW_016897611.1:0-936 GCF_001698545.2 Rhinopithecus bieti | reverse complement strand
TTCACCATAAGTGATATATAAGATGCATATCTTTTAAAGTTGTTTGACTTTTCAACTTTTTTAATGTATTTAAAAAATTTAAAATGTAAAAGACTGGGTCCAGATACGCAATGACACTGACAGTGATAAAATATATATTGAACAATGTCAAATATTTTCATTTAGTTCCATGTATATCAGTTTTAAAAAATCGTATCTGTCTTTGAAAATATAGAAATATTACTTTCTTTTATATTTTGGAAAATTTATTTATTTCTAATTCCCTAAGTACTTTTCTTTTCATTCAGATCAAACACTCTTCTCTGGATCTTTTCCTCCTTGAAGGATTTGGATATAAGTCTGTAGAAGGTAGTTTTTTCAGGGTGACTTACTTGGTGAAACACCAAAGAGGACGTGCAACAGGTCAAGTATTTTATGTAGATTGTGACTTGGAGCACCCATTCAATAACAACAACAAAACAAAATAACACTACCATGATTTCAAAGCAAGCTTGAGAGGTTGGC
Organism: Rhinopithecus bieti; assembly: GCF_001698545.2. NCBI lineage: Eukaryota > Metazoa > Chordata > Mammalia > Primates > Cercopithecidae > Rhinopithecus > Rhinopithecus bieti. The sequence continues at coordinate 432 of NW_016897611.1, read as the reverse complement.
AGCAAGAAGGTAGCATCAGCAACATAGTATGTGAAGCAAACCGCACTTCCCCAGAAACTCTTTAAAATTAAAATTATAAAAGCATGGGTTAAAATAATTCCCATTATTTCCAAAGCAGTTAGCTAGAGACAATGCATCGCATCAAATGCTTATATCAATAAAATTTAACATAATTTTATTATAAAACATAATTTAAAATCTAAAAAAAAAATTCAATAGAATAGGTTGAAAGAAAGCAGAGGGAAGTAATGATGAAAATAAAAGCAAAATTTAATAAGGTAGAAATCAGCAAAGTAATAATTCCAGAAGTTGTTTCTTAAAAATCAAAACACTTAGCTTACCTAATTAAAAAAGTGAAAGAGAAGAAAATACTAATACATAATATTCAAAAGTATAAGGTATAAATATAATGTAAAAAAAGATTTTATAAAA
>NW_016897609.1:0-874 GCF_001698545.2 Rhinopithecus bieti | reverse complement strand
TGAAGGAGAGAGAGACACAAAAAAACCCTTCAAAAGTCAATGAATCCAGGAGCTTGTTTTTTGAAAACATCAACAAAATAGATAGACTGCTAGCTAGACTAATAAAGAAGAAAAGAAAGAAGAATCAAACAGACCCAACAAAAAATGATAAAGGGGATATCATCACCAATCCCACAGAAATACAAACTACCATCAGAGAATACTATAAACACCTCTATACAAATAAACTAGAAAATCTAGAAGAAATGGATAAGTTCCTGGACAATACACCATCCCAAGACTAAATCGGGAAGAAGTCAAATCCCTGAATAGACCAATAACATGTTCTGAAATTGAGGCAGCAATTAATAGCCTACCAACCAAAAAAAGTCCAGGAGCAGACGGATTCACAGCCTAATTCTACCATAGGTACAAGGAGGAGCTGGTACCGTTCCTTCTAAAACTATTCCTGACAATAGAAAAGAGGGAATCCTCCCTAACTCATTTTATCAAGCTAGCATCAGCCTAACACCAAAACCTGACAAAGAAACAACAAGAAAAGAAAATTTCAGGCCGATATCCCTGATGAACATCAGTGTGAAAATCCTCAATAAAATAATGGCAAACCAAATCCAGCAGCACATCAAAATGCTTATCCAAAATGATCAAGTCGGCTTCATCCAGGGATGCAAGGCTGGTTCATCATATGCAAATCAATAAATGTAATCCATCACATAAACAGAACCAATGACAAAACCCCATGATTATCTTAATAGATGCAGAAAAGCCTTCAACAAAACTCAACAGCTCTTCATGCTAAAACTCTCAATAAACCAGGTAATGATGGAATATATATCAAAATAATAAGAGCTATTTATGACAAACCCACAGCCAA
>NW_016897608.1:0-446 GCF_001698545.2 Rhinopithecus bieti | reverse complement strand
AATTACAATAAATACATAACTCTTTGATTCCCAGACACTGAAGAATATCTACTAGCATCAACCATCAACACTGTCCAGAAAACATGACCTTACCAAATTAACTAAATAAGGCATTAGGGACCAATCCTGAAAAAACAGAGATATGTGACCTTTCAGAAAAGGGATTCAAAATAGATGTGTGGAGAAAACTCAAGGAAATTCAAGATAATACAGGGAACGAATTCAGAATTCAATCAGATATATTTAACAAAGAGACTGAAATAATTTTAAGAAACCAAGCAGAAATTCTAGAGCTGAAAATGCAATTGGTATACTGAAGAATGCATAGGAATCCTTTAATAGCAGAATGGATCAAGGAGAAGAAAGAATTAGTGAGCTTGAAGAAAACTATTTGAAAATATACCATCAGATGAGACAAAAGAAAAAAGAATAAAAAACAATAACGG
>NW_016897607.1:0-2051 GCF_001698545.2 Rhinopithecus bieti | reverse complement strand
AAAAACCGGGCGTGGTGGTAGGTGCCTGTGGTCCCAGCTACTCAGGAGACTGAGGCAGGAGAATGGCCTGAACCCGGGAGGCAGAGCTGGCAGTGAACTGAGATGGCACCACTGCACTCCAGCCTGGGCAACATAGCGAGACTCCATCTCAAAAAAAAAAAAAAAAAAAGAAAATCAGCCATTTCACAGTTCAGTAAAATGAACTGACTAGTTACTACTGGACTTTACAAATACAAATTTCTTTTCTTGCTCATTTTCTCTTTTCCATCATCTTCCATTGATTCCCCTTTTAAAATATTTTCTTACTATTCAATGCAATACCTGTCCTTATCCCTCTTGACATTAAACAGAAAATAAAATGATGATAGCAGTCTTTTGGCTGGGCATGGTGGCTCACACCTGTAATCTCAACACTTTGGAGGGCTGAGACAGGAGGATCGCTTGAGCCCAGGAGTTCAAGACAGCCTGGTCGACATAAGGATACTCCCTACCTACAAATAATTTAAAATTAGCCAGTCATGGTGGTACACATCTGTGGTCCCAACTACTCAGGTGACTGTGGCGGGAGCATTGGCTGAGCCCAGGAGATTGAGGCTGCAGTGAGCCATCACTGTGCCACTGTACTTCAGCCTGAGCAAGAGTGAAACCCTGTCTCAAGAGAAAAAATAAAAAAAGAAGATTTTCAAATTAGCGCCATGATTGTTCCATTCCTTTTCCCCTTGAGTTTTCTTCCATAGTTCTCTCATCTTTTTTTTATTTTTTTATTTTCTACACTCTTTCCTTCTCTGATTCTTTACAATCTGGCTTTTGCTGAATTGCAGAACTGATTCTGTTTTCTCTAAGTTCATTCCTAATATCTTATTAGTTAAATAAAATGATATTTCATAAATACTACTTTTATAATTTTATTTTTTATTTAATGTATCTCAAATCTCAGTTTTCTCATATATCTCAATACTCAATTACATTTTCCTCTAATTTATTAATAATTTAATCCATTTAGGAATAATTATTGTAATTCAATTATTAATCACTCTTCTCTGAAGTACTGATTTATTTTAGGACCACCTAAAATATGCTACTGATTGTGATGTGGATAGGAGGCAGTGAAATACTGGGTAGAACGGGTAGGTTCCCCACGAGGGCCCCAGCCTCAAGCCTGGACCTGCAGCCCAAATTGAGAACTTTACATCCCTGTTTTCCTGCTTGAATGTTGCCTTTTCCAGAACCACCCTGGCCCACCCTGTACTCATAAAAAACCCAGGCTCCACTGCCAGCAGAGCAGCAGAGAAGAAGAGAAAAGAAAAAAACAGCTTGACGTTGGTGAGAAGCAGCTTGACTTCAGAGAGATGCCTTCAGAGGGATGGCTTGATGGCAGGACCTTGCAGAAGAGGTGTTAGTTAAATAAAATGACATTTTATTTAACTAATAAGATATTAAGAGTGAACTTAGAGGAAACAGAATCAGTTCTGCAATTCAGCAAAAGCAGATTGTAAAGAATCAGAAAAGGAAAGATTGTAGAAAAAAAAAAAGATGAGAGAACTATGGAAGAAAACTCAAGGGGAAAAGGAATGGAACAATCATGGCTGTAAATTTGAAAACTTTTTTTTTTTTTCAATTTGGCCTGGGACAGCTGAACTCCCAAGGAAGATCACCTTTCTGGTCCATCCCCTTTTCAGCTCTCCATCCCACTGAGAGCCATTTTCATCAGCAATAAAATCCCCTGCATTTACCATCTTCAATTCTTTGTGCGACCTGATTCTTCCTGACACCCAATAAGAGCTCGGGATACAGGGGTTGTCACACTGAGATGTTAAACACTTAAGCCACCCACGGACAGCAAAGTAAAGGACCACACTGTGACATGCCTTCTGAGGCTCTAGGGGCCACACAGAGTTCTGCTCCTGCCTGCGCCCAGAAGCATTTCTTCTGGCCCCTGTGAGCACTCACCTGTATGCTCCCCTTCCTGCAAGGGGTTGAGAGCTGCAGGCTGAGTAAAGGAGCCAACAGCTTCCCAAGTCCAAGTCCTGTGAAGGGGTCAGGGAAAATTT
>NW_016897606.1:0-446 GCF_001698545.2 Rhinopithecus bieti | reverse complement strand
TTGCTTCATTTCATTCATTGATCTTCAATCACTGATACCCTTTCTTCCAGTTGATCGAATTGGCTACTGAAGCTTATGCATGTGTCACATAGTTCTCATGCCATGGTTTTCAGCCCCATCAGGTCATTTAAGGACTTCTCTACACTGGTTATTCTAGTTAGCCATTCATCTAATCCTTTTCAAGGTTTAACTTTCTTTGCGATGGGTTCAACCTTCCTCCTTTAGCTCTGAGAAGTTTGATCATCTGAAGCCTTCTTCTCTCAACTTTTCATTCTCCATCCAGCTTTGTTCCATTGCTGGCAAGGAGTTGTGTTCCTTTGGAGGGGAGAGGCACTCTAACTTTTAGAATTTTCAGGTTTTCTGCTCTGTTTTTTCCCCATCTTTGTGGTTTTATCTATTTTGGTTTTGATGATGGTGACATACAGATGGGGTTTTGGTTTGGATGT
>NW_016897605.1:0-940 GCF_001698545.2 Rhinopithecus bieti | reverse complement strand
CAGGCCCATGCAGCATGTGGTATCCTGATGGGACCCGGATCTGGGCGGGGGGGTGCACTTCTCAGGGGTCCCACCGGGTTCCCCAGGGGACTTCGGTTACTGCAGGAATGCATTTCTCCAGTGCTTGGAGGCGTTTGCTGCTGGCCTCCGACTTTCCTCCCTAGGTGGACTGTGCTCCTCCAGAGAGCTGCGACTTTAATTAAAACAACAGGAAAGCAGATCAGCTCCTCACTGTGTTCCTGGAGCACTAAAAGGAAGGAGAGGAGTAGGGTGGGTGAACTTCTCCAGGCCTGCCAGATGCAGGGCTCTGAACCTAGACCTGCTGTTAGTCCCCTTTTGCCACCCCATCTCCCCGAGCCACACCCAGCCAGGCCCCTGCAATTTGCTTGGAAAGTATATGATAATCCTGGCTCTGACCCACCTTGCTCTGGGACCCTGAACAGTTGCTGCTCTCTCTGGGCCTTAGTTTCTGCTTCTGTAAAATGGAAACCTGGGATTAGCTACTTCAAGAGTCCCCAGTCAGGCTCACCTGGCCTGTGAGGCCTACAGAGGGGTTCCCAGCACCCTAGCCAGGCCTGGCTCAGAGAGGCTCTGTGAGGGTCTGTGGTGTGACTGATCTAATGTGACATTCTATCCTGTGTCTGGGAGACCCCGTAAGACCCTTGATCACAGCTGCACAGAAACAAATAGTGAGCAAAGCATGCAGGACTGATGGCCCCTCTAGCCCCAGCACTGCCAGGGCTCCCCAGGGAATCGCAGGACAGAGCCGCACATGCAGCCTGGAGGGCTGCCCTGGGCCCCAGGTCGTCCCCATGTGTCAGCCCATAGAGTGCCACTCCAGTGCCCGGGTTGGTGACCGTCACCACCCCACACAGGCTGCTCTGTTCTCTCCTCGTTGTGACCTGTCTTGCCTTTTCCTCTGCACCCTGGCTCTGGTCCT
>NW_016897604.1:0-939 GCF_001698545.2 Rhinopithecus bieti | reverse complement strand
CTAGGTTGAGAATTAAATTCCTCTGTTTTAAAGCCTCTATCATGAATTTGGATGAAGATATCTGATATCTGGCACAGAATCCTTTTCTTATACACTGAATTTAGTATGTTTAGTTCTATGTTGTTGAAGATAATGTACATAAAGTTCATAGCATAGTGCTTGTTTTATTCAAAAGACTTATACCTAAGATAAAACCACTGCTTTACTTCCTCTAATATTGCTCTCAACTTCTACTGAGAACCTTTCTTGTATTCTGCATGCTGTTATTATAGGGAATTTTATTGCCAGTGGGTCTATAAGAGTTTTCCTGGAGTTAAAATCTTCTAAGGCAGTGAAAGGGTGACAACTTGAATCACATTTATCTGGAGTGATCCTGTAAAATCACTCCAGATAAATGTGATTCAAGTTGTCGCCTGTTCACTGGCAGGTAAAATGCAGGTACTGGCCCTGGTCCAAGCCTACTGGATTAAAATCTCTATTCTGATAAACACTCCAAGCAATTCCTGCTGTATTGTAGCTATGTTACAGCACTGTATGGATGCACTGCTCTATTTCATGTTAGTGGGAGGGAAGGGAGTGGGGTGTGTATCACCCTCAGCTGCCTTCATTCATGAGGCAGCCTAAAGTGTTCCATTCATTTGGTTAGTCAAGTAGGTTGGTCTAAAATTTTGTCTTGGTCAAAAGGTTAAAATAATTTCTCTTAAATTATTTTAGGAGTGAAATTTGAGTAAAGGGAGGCTGATTATCATCTAGTCTCCACATAGATGGAGCTACCGCTCTGGTGGGCATTTGGAAATGTCAGAGGTGAGGGAGGGAGTCACATTGCTGACTGATGGGTGCTGTGGGCACTTGGTGGTCAGGGGTCTAAGATGCTAAACTTCCTGCCTTTGGGTGACCTCTCACATAAAAAAGAATTGTGCTGCCCAAATGTCAATAAAA
>NW_016897603.1:0-942 GCF_001698545.2 Rhinopithecus bieti | reverse complement strand
TTGGTGCCACCATCAAGGACTTGAAAGATGCAGGGGGGTGATCCCCACCTCATCTCCATTCAACTCTCCTATTTGGCCTGGCAGAAGACAGATGCATCTTGGAGAAGGACAGTAGATTATTGTAAGCTTAACAAAGTGGTGACTCCAATTGCAGCTGCTGCACCAGATGTGGTGTCATTGCTTGAGCAAATTAACTCATCTCCTGGGACCTGGTGTGCAGCCATTGACTTGGCAAATGTCTTTCTCTCCATTCCTGTCCATGAGGCCCACCAGAAGCAATTTTCCTTCAGCTGGCAAGGCAAGCAATATACCTTTACTGTCCTACCTCAGGGGTATATCAACTCCCCGGCTTTGTGTCATAATCTTATTCAGAGAGACCTTGATCACTTCCACAAGATAGCACATTTGTCCATTACATTGATGTCATTGTGTATCCAGTGAGCAAGAAGTAGCAAACACTGGACTTATTGGTGAGATATTCACCTGCCAGAAGATGGAACATAATTCCAGCTAAAATTCAGAAACTTTCTAACACAGTAAAATTTATTAGGGTCCAGTGGTGTGGGGCCTGTCAAAATATTCTTTCTAAGGTGAAGGATAAGTTGCTGCATTTGGCACCTCCTACAACCAAGAAAGAGGCACAATGCCTAGTGGGCCTATTTGGATTTTGGAGGCAACACATTCCTCAATTGAGTGTGCTACTCTGGCCTATTTATGGAGTGACCCAAAAGGCTGCCAGTTTTGAGTGGGGTCCAGAACAGGAGAAGGCTCTGCAACAGGTCCAGTCTGCTGTGAAAGCTGCTTTGCCACTTGGGCCATATGACCCAGCAGATCCAATGGTGCCTGAGGTCTCAGTAGCAGATAGGGATGCTGTTTGGAGCCTCTGGCAGGCCCCATAGGTGAATCACAGCAGAAACTTCTAGGATTTTGGAGCAAGTCCCA
>NW_016897602.1:0-1644 GCF_001698545.2 Rhinopithecus bieti | reverse complement strand
TGTGAACCCGGGAAGCAGAGCTTGCAGTGAATCGAGATTGTGCCACTACACTCCAGCCTGGGCAACAAAGTGAGACTCAGTGTCAAAAAAAAAAAAAAAAAAAAAAGATATAGATATGTGTGTATATGGTATGTACGTACTATATAATACATATTATATATCTATATAAGCTATATAATCTATATTATAGCATATCTTATATAATGTATATGTATGCTATAAAAGGAATATACTATATAAGGTATACAGTTATCCATAATATATATATACATATGTATCTATATTATATAAATATATGTATATATAATATACATACATGTATAATATATACATACAGTATACATATATACTATACATGCACATATGTATATATGCATATATGTATACAAATATATGCTGTATACGTATGTATACATAAGTATATATACATGTGTATAATACATACATACATATAATACACATTATATACATATAATATACATTACAGATATACAATACATATTATATACAAATACATATATACCATATATACATTGTATATACATATATAAAATATACATATACAAGTATAATACATATATATCATATATGCATTACAATGTTATGTAATAATATAATTATTCATTGCAGTTAATACTTATTGAGCACTGTTCTTAGGACTTTACAAATATTCACTCATTTAATCCACATAAGAATCCAATGAGATAAGCCAGGGGCTGGTGCCTGTAATCCCAGCACCTTGGGAGGCCGAGGTGGGTGGATCACCTGAGGTCGGGAGTTCAACACCAGCCTAGCCAACATGATGAAACCCTGTGTCTACTAAAAAAATTACCCACGTGTGGTGGCAGGTGCTTGTAATCCCAGCTACTCGGGAGGCTGAGGCAGGAGAATAGGGGAATCACTTGAACCCAGTAGGCAGAGGTTGCAGTGAGCCGAGATTCTGCTACTGCACTCCAGCCTGGGCAACAAGAGCAAAACTCTGTCTCAAAAAAAAAAAAAAAAAAAAAAAAAAAAGAATCCAAAGAAATATATAGTATTATCTCCATTTCACAGATGAGAAAATTAAGGCACAGAGATGTTATCTTGCTGGAGCAGGTAGATCAAAAGTCCTTGCCCTTCTGACCTATGGTTATGATTTTGTGTCTGTAATATTATTTTCTACAAATCCATCCTTCAAGGCCTAACTCAAACATTGTCTGCTTTCAAAAGGTAGAATTACTTTCTTCCTCATATATGCTTCCGTGAGTTTGTTCATAGGCCGATATTACATATTACACTTTTAAATGATCAACTATCTTCCCAACAACTGAGTACATCGGTTTTACTCATTTTATAACTAGGACAGTGCCTGGCAAGGCATGGGCTCTCTACAAATATTTCAAAATTGCATTAAAAGTTGAAGTTAAAAGAAAATGAGATGTAAAAAACTTTAGTATTTACAAAGAGTCATTTAAAATAACAATTTTAAAACTAAAACAATGCAAAGTAGTTAGACCAATTTTCCTATCACTTTTATTAAAATTACATACCCAGTTTTACAGAGCCTCCAAAAGTGAACCTTTATCAAAAGCATCCTTCCAGGTAAATGTCAAGCAGATCTGGATAGAATGAAAGAAAATAGAAAAGTATGTTACCTTCCTGAAT
>NW_016897601.1:0-981 GCF_001698545.2 Rhinopithecus bieti | reverse complement strand
AAAAAAAGAAAAGAAAAAAAAGAAAAAAAAAGCAGGGGTTGTAATCCTTGTCTCTGATAAGACAGACTTTAAATCAACAAAGATAAAAAAAAGACAAAGAAGGGCATTACATAATGGTAAAGGAATCAATGCAACAAGAAGAGCTAACTATCCTAAATGTATATGTACCCAGATTCATAAAGCAAGTTCTTAGAGACCTACAAAGAGACTTATATTCTCATACAATAATAGTGGGAGACTTTAACACTGCACTGTCAATATTAGACAGATCAATGAGACAGAAAATTAACAAGGATATTCAGTACTTGAACTTTAGCTCTGGACCAGGTGGACCTCATAAGCATCTACAGAACTCTCCACACCAAATTAACAGAATATACATTCTTCTCAGCACCACATATCACTTATTCAAAATTGACCACAGAATTGGAAGTAAAACACTCCTCAGCAAATGGAAAAGAACGGAAATCATAACAAACAGTCTCTGAAACCACAGTGCAATCAAATTAGAACTCAGGATTAAGAAATTCACTCAAAACTATATAACTACATGGAAACTGAACAACCTGCTCCTGAATGACTATTGGGTAAATAACAAAATTAAGGTAGAGGTAAAAAAGTTCTTTGAAATCAGTAAGAGCAAAGACACAATGTACCAGAATCTCTGGGACACAGCTAAAGCAGTGTTTAGAGGGAAATTTATAGCACTGAATGCCCACAGGAGAAAGTGAGAAAGATCTGAAATTGACACCCTAACATCACAATTAAAAGAACTGAAGAAGCAAAAGCAAACAAATTTGAAAGCTAGCAGAAGACAGAAATAACTAAGATCAGAGCAGAACTGAAGGAGATAGAGACATGAAAACCCTTCAAAAAATCAATGAATCCAGGAGCTGGTTTTATGAAAAGATTAACAAAATACACAGACTGCTAGCCAGACTACTAAAGAAGAAAAGAGAGAAGAATCAAATAGACACAATA
>NW_016897600.1:0-292 GCF_001698545.2 Rhinopithecus bieti | reverse complement strand
ACCGGTCGCCCTATGGTCTGGGACGTAAGGAACGCCTTTGCCGGCCGCCCCACCTTCTGAGAAATGAAGAGCGCCTCTGCCTGGCCGCCCCACCACCTGGGAAGTGAGGAGCGCCTCTGCCCTGCCGCCTCTCCGTCTGGGAAGTGAGGCGCGCCTCTCCCTGGCCGCCCCACCCTCTGGGCAGTGAGGAGGCCTCTGCCAGGCCGCCCCACTATCTGGGAAGTGGCACCATCTGGGAAGTGAGGAGCACCTCTGGCCGGCTGCTGCACTGTCTGGGAAGTGAGGAGCACCT
>NW_016897599.1:0-979 GCF_001698545.2 Rhinopithecus bieti | reverse complement strand
TCAGCCAAAAAAAGTAAAATATGAAGGCAATGCTTGTGCAATGTACAGTTCATTTTCATGATGTATACCTTATTATGATTTGTCTACTTGCTTCTCCTGTTTGGTCATTTCTTTGGAAGGCAGTGAATTTTTTTCTTGCGTTTTTTGTCTTCTTCAATTGTGACTTACCACATTTCTCAATCCTAGCCATATCAGGTTTGTTGGATGTGGTTGCCAAGGAAGTAGGGTAAGGCATTTGAGCAAGCAGAATCTGATCTGCTCAATGGCCACCAGTGGGTGTCTACAAACATTCAATTTGTAAAAGAAGAATATTGTATCTGTGAAGTGCAGTAAAGCAAAACTCAATAAGATGAGGTGTGCCTGTACTTTCCTTCACATGATTGTTATAACTATTAAATTATTTAATAATAAAAGTGCTTAGAATTACACTTGCCACAGAGTAAGCACTTAATAAATATTAGCATATTCACTCAAATATCACTGTTTCATTGACATATAGATTAAAACCAAAATAAGTGACTTCAGTGATTTGTCTTGCCTGATAAATAGGATTTTTTCACACATGCCAATTTCATTCAGTGGCTCTCTGGCACACTGGGTTGAAGGCATATTGAGGTTGTGTGTGAGATCACCTGGAAAGAGCATGCTGCTAGATTAGTGATAGTTGTCATAGGAGAGACGGTGGAGGAACAATACGTTTTGTATTTATTATCTCTAATACAGCTCACCCCCCAGTTTGTGGTTAAGATATCGGGTTGGTTATCTATTTTCCAAGGGTTATGGAAGATAATGCTGCATATGTAAAGGGGACCATTAAATAGAACCAATGGAACAGAACAGAGGCCTCAGAAATAACACCACACAACTACAACCATCTGATATTTGACAAACCTGACAAAACAAGAAATGGGGAAAGGAGTCTCTATTTGATAAAAGGTGCTGGGAAAACTGGCTAGCCATATGTGGAAAGCTGAAACTG
>NW_016897598.1:0-485 GCF_001698545.2 Rhinopithecus bieti | reverse complement strand
TTTTACCTGAGGATATTTCTTTCTCCATGTTTTAAGGAATGTGCCCAAATCTCCTTCTTCAGATTCCACAAAACAGTGATTTCAATTAGCTCAATCCAAAGAACGGTTTAAATCTATGAGACGAATACACACATCGCAAAGCAGTTGCTCAGAAAGTTACTCTGCAGGTTTCATCGGAAGATGTTTCCTTGCTCACCACAAGTCTACGGGCGTCACTAAATATCCCTTCACAGATTCTTCGAAGACAGAATTTTGAAACTGGGCAACGTAGAGTAAACATAAATTCTGTGAAGTGAATGCACATATCAGAGAGCAGATTCTTGGAATGCTTCTTCCTCGATCTTATTTCAGTATATTTCACTATTTGCCATAGTCCTCAGTGTGCTCTGAAATACCACTTTTCAGTTTCACAGGAACAGTGTTCAAACCCAGCCTTGTGAGAAAAGAGATTTAACTCCCGGAGTGGAATGCATACATCAAAAGAC
>NW_016897597.1:0-589 GCF_001698545.2 Rhinopithecus bieti | reverse complement strand
GCTGCCTTGCGGTTAGGTCTCAGACTGCTGTGCTAGCAATGAGGCAGGCTCTGTGGCTGTGAGACCCTCCCGGCCAAGGGTGGGTATAATCTCCTGGTGTGCCCGTTTGCTTAAAGCACAGTATTGGGGTGGGAGTTACCTGATTTTCCAGGTGTTGTGTGTCTCAGTTCCCCTGGCTTGGAAAAGGGATTCCCTTCCCCTTGCGCTTCCCAGGTGAGGCGATGCCTCGCCCTGCTTCAGCTCTGGCTGGTCGGGCTGCAGCAGCTGACCAGCACCGATTGTCCGGCACTCCCTAGTGAGATGACTCAGTACCTCAGTTGAAAATGCATAAATCACCCGTCTTCTGTGTCGCTTGCCCTGGGAGTTGGAGACTGGAGCTGTTCCTATTCAGCCATCTTGCTCCACCCCGGCTCCTCCTACCTTTAAGTCAACAGGCTAAGAAGGGAGTTGCAGTGTTGGCTGGGGTGACTGACCCAGACTATCAAGATGAAATTAGTCTACTACTCCACAACAGAGGTAAGGAAGAATATACATGGAATACAGGAGATTCATTAGGGTGTCTCTTAGTATTACCATGCCCTGTGATTAA
>NW_016897596.1:0-584 GCF_001698545.2 Rhinopithecus bieti | reverse complement strand
AAAAGAATTATCTTTTCCTCTTTTAAAACTATTTTAAATTGCAGCATTGGAATATTATAAAATATAATGCCGTGGGACTTGTGAACCTAGTATAAAATTGCCCTGTAGAAACATTAAAATTGTTATGTTATCTCTAAACAATGTGATGCTCCAGCTATTAATGAGGTAAAGTGTTCTTTTAGAAAGATAAATGTTTCTGTGTTCACAGATTTGTAAGCTTTTAAAATATCTAACAAATTATGAAAATTAATTTTGTTTGTAAATCAATAAAAAAAAAATTGTAGGGTAAATTAGTTACAGACCTTGCAAGGGAATTAGTGTTCTGCAGCATATAAATCAGGTTGAAGAAATTTGATAATATTTAATTAGGCATTGGTATAATTTTAAAAGTTAATGACAATTTGTTACTATTCTATTAGTATTAAATTGAGATTTATATTAAATAAATATTAAGTGTATGTTTTGAGTTTTTTATGGGAATAATTATTTCCTTGCTTTAAAATTTGTGCCATTTCATAAATGCTAGGCAAAAAAAAAATGAAGAAAATGCATACAAAGTAAAATGATGCAATATTATTCACAAA
>NW_016897595.1:0-239 GCF_001698545.2 Rhinopithecus bieti | reverse complement strand
TTTAGTAAGACTGAAGAAATGGCACATTGTTGACTTGTTTTAGATCTTAGAGTAAAATCTTACAACATTTCCCTGTTTAGTATGTTATTAGCTCTGCATATTTTGTTATACGTGACATTTATTGACTTGAGGTGCCTTTTCCTATACCTAAATTTTCAGAGATTTATCATGAGGAAATGTTGAATTTTGTCAAGCATTTATTCTGCATCTATTTAATTTTAAAATGTAAAATCACAATG
>NW_016897594.1:0-769 GCF_001698545.2 Rhinopithecus bieti | reverse complement strand
AGTGTTTGGCTTTCTCTTCCTGTGTTAGTTTGCTGAGAATGATGGTTTCCAGCTTCATTCATGTCTCTGAAAAGGACATGAACTCATTCTTTTCCATGGCTGCATAATATTCCATGGTGTATATGTGCCACATTTTCTTTGTCCAGTCTATCATTGATGGGCATTTGGGTTGGTTCCAAGTCTTTGCTACTGTAAATAGTGCTTCAATAAACATACCTGTGCATGTGTCTTTATAGTAGAATGATTTATAATCCTCTGGGTACCTACCCAGTAATGGGATTGCTGGGTCAAATGGTATTTCTGGTTCTAGATCCTTGAGGAATTGCCACACTGTCTTCCATAATGGTTGAACTGATTTATACTCCCATCAACAGTGTAAAAGCATTCCTATTTCCCCACAGCCTTGCCAGCATCTGATGTTTCCTGACTTTTAATAATTGCCATTCTAACTTGTGTGAGATGGTATCTCATTGTGGTTTTGATTTGCATTTCTCTAATGACCAGTGATGATGAGCTGTTTTCATATGTTTGTTGGCCGCATAAGTGTCTTCTTTTGATAAGTGTCTGTTCATATACTTCACCCACTTTTGATGGGGTTGTTTGCTTTTCCTTATAAATTTGTTTAAGTTCCTTATAGATTCTGGATATTAGGCCTTTGTCCAATGGGTAGATTGCAAAATTTTCTCCCATTCTGTAGGTTGCCTGTTCACTCTGATGATAGGCTCTTTTGCTGTGCAGAAGCTCTTTAGTGTAATTACATCCCATTTGT
>NW_016897593.1:0-981 GCF_001698545.2 Rhinopithecus bieti | reverse complement strand
ATTCACCAAGTTTGAAATGAAGCAAAAAATGCAAATGGCACCAAGAGAGAAAGGTTGGGTTACCCACAAAGGGAAGCCCATCAGACTAACAGTGGATCTCTGCAGAAACCCTACAAGCCAGAAGAGAGTGGAGGCCAGTATTCAACATTATTAAAGAAAATAATTTTCAACCCAGAATTTTATATCCAGCCAAACTAAGCTTCATAAGTGAGGGAGAAATAAAATCCTTTACAGACAAGCCAATATTGAGGGATTGTGTCACTACCAGGCCTGCCTTACAAGAGCTCCTGAAGGAAGCACTAAATATGCAAAGGAAAACCGGTACCAGCCCCTGCAAAATGTAACGAAATGTAGAGACCATTGACACTATGAAGAAACTGCATCCACTAATGTGCAAAATAACCAGCTAGCATCATAATGACAGGATCAAAGTCACACATAACAATATTAACCTTAAATGTAAATGGGCTAAATGCTCTAATTAAAAGACACAGACTGGCAAATTGGACAGTCAAGACCCATTGGTGTGCTGTATTCAGGAGACCCATCTCATGCAAAGACACACATAGGCTCAAAATAAAGGGATGGAGGAAGATCTACCAAGGAAATGGAAAGCACAAAAAAAAAAAAAGAAAAGAAAAGGGGTTGCAATCCTAGTCTCTGATAAAACAGAGTTTAAACCACCAAAGATCAAATAAGACCATGGCATTACATAATGGTGAAGGGATCAATGCAATAAGAAGAGCTAACTCTCCTAAATACATATGCACCCAATACAGGAGCACCCAGATTCATAAAGCAAGTTCTAAGAGACTTACAAAGAGACTTAGACTCCCACACAATAATAGTGGAAAACTTTAACACCCCACTGTCAATATTAGATAAATGAGACAAAATTAACAAGGATATTCAGTACTTGAACTCACCCCTGGACCAAGTGGACCTAATAGATACCTACAGAACTCTCTACTCCAAATTAAG
>NW_016897592.1:0-486 GCF_001698545.2 Rhinopithecus bieti | reverse complement strand
CCCTGTCTCTACCAAAACACAAAATCAGCCGGGCATGGTAGCAATCCCAGTTACTCAGGAGGCTGAGGCAGGAGAATCACTCGAACCTGGGAGGTGGAGGTTGCGGTCAGCCGAGACCACGCCATTGCACTGAAGCCTGAGCAACAAGAGGGAAACTCTGTCTCAAAAAAGAATACTAATCACAGGGGAGAGAACAGGAGTGTGGTCAGCTATTGGGCCTGCCCTAACCACTGGAGCGTGTGTCCCCACAGCTCTGAAGGCTAGAGGCCCAAGGTCAGGGTGCCAGCTCGGTCCCTCCGGTGGAGTGTTCTCTGTTAGCTTCTCATGTGGCAGAGAGAGTGACTGAGCTCTCGCTCTGGTGTCCCTCACGAGGATGTTCATCCCGCACTGCTCAGAGCGGTGGTGAGCCACCACGCCCAGCGCCAACTTTGTCCTTCAAGAGTTGTTTTTTTGTGCCGGGCTCAGTGGCTCATGTCTGTAATCCCA
>NW_016897591.1:0-1698 GCF_001698545.2 Rhinopithecus bieti | reverse complement strand
AAAAAAAAAGAATTCTTTACTTTTCAAAAGTGAATAAACTGGCTTTCTGTAGCTTAGTAAAGCTTTTCTTTCTTACACTTGTAGTGAAGACCATAAACTCCAAAGCAAAGGAACTGACTTTAATTCATTTTAATATATTCTTCACCTGCAATACTGAATAGTAGATTCACTCATGACTTTACAGGCCAGGAGTTATCTTCTGCTATTCTGTTAGAACCTATTGGAATACTTTATGTATAACTTTATTTAGAGTTGCTTGTATTTTAAGTTCTCTGTCATATGCCAAATAAAATGCATCATTGTTTTCCTGTTTGGACATACACATTCTGTATTGGAACTATTCATCATCACGGTTATCATGATTGTGTTCTGAGCCATTGAAAACACAAATTGATCTGCTTGCAGAGTTTTAATTCAAATTTTGCAGACTAAATTTAAACAAAACGTCTTTTGAAAAGTTTTTTAGTTATAAAATATTTTAATTTGGAGACATAACTGTGTTAGTTATTTGAGATGACTTTTTTTCATGTTTCTGAAATTTTAAGTTTATAGTCCAAGTATAGAATCATAGGGATTTAATTGGCATTAGCAATCAGTGCAGCCCACCCCATGCCTAATACATGAATCTTTTACCATCTCTCCAGTTGTTGGTTTTAGCCTCTCTTTAAATATTTCCAGTTGAAGGGAAATTTATCACCCGTCAGGTCATTCTCTTTTCAGACCTGCTGTCTTAATAGTTAATTCATTGTTAACTTTGATAAGAAATCTGCCACTCTGTAACTTATTCATCCATTTACTTATTGAATATGTACTGTTACAAGTACTATGTTTGAGAAACAAAATGACCAAGGCAGTTTCTCTCTGGGAGTCCACAGTCACCTGAAGGAGACAACCTTAAGTAAGAGGCATAATGCAATATTACTGTCACAGAACTATTGCCGTGGGAGCTCGAAAGAAAGAGCACTTAAATGTGGCTGAGCAGCTAAGGGAGTACTTCATGCAGAGTTTCTTGTTCACATAGATCAGATTTGCCTCAAGCCTTTTCAAATCTTTAAGAGACAAATTTTGTTTTCTCTTTCTTTCACAGCTTGTTCGTGTACTGGTATCTCCCACCAACCCTCCTGGTGCTACCAGTAGCTGCCAGAAGGCTATGTTCCAGTGTGGGTTATTGCAGCAGCTTTGTACTATCCTAATGGCTACTGGGGTTCCTGCTGATATCCTGACTGAGGTAAAGCAAATGAAGTCAAAACTAACTCTGTGGAAGTTGAAATCCTGAATCCTAGGAAGAATTAGGTATTTGCTGAGGGAAAACTGTAATAGTTAACCATTTTTTAGGTTAAAATTTTAGTGATCTTACTAAAATATAATTCACATAATGATAAAAGTATTGATTCCAAAAGATATACTCATCCCTCAAGTTTTATAGTACATAAATAATAATGTTAAAGTTTTCAGATCCATCTACAAAGATTTCTCATTAATTTTATTACATTCAACAGGAGTGCACAGTATGATTTACATTTTGATTTTGAGAACCATGTGACTTAGTCTTATTCAACCGGTAGATTCATTGAATAGTAAATTATTTTCCCCTGTGTGGCATTTTCTGTTGCTTACCTATAAGAGAAAGAAGTTAGTTTGAAGAAAAGTTCAGTTTGTTTACATTTTTAAAAAATTTTTCTCGGCCGGGCGCGGTGG
>NW_016897590.1:0-771 GCF_001698545.2 Rhinopithecus bieti | reverse complement strand
CATTTTAGCTTGAGTATTACCATTTTATTTTCTCCTTTATTTGTTCAGAAGTTATATCTTCTAATTTTATCCTTTTATTGGATATTATAGAAATGTTAAAATATGTATCTTTTGAAGTGTGCACACAAATAAAGTGGATAAGTAACCTGAGTCTTCTTCAGAACAATATAAAGACCACACAAAGTAGGCACATAGCTGTGGAGGGACAAAGGTGATGCTGTGGCACACAGACTGAGCACACAGAGCTGGGTCTCTTCCGCAATGATGTATGTCTGTGTGAAGGATGCCAAGGCACACTCTAAGATAATGTGTAGGGGGGGAGGCGCGTGTGTGAATGCGTGTGCACATGCACTCGCCTGTGTGCATGGACAGGAGTATGTGTTTATCTATCTATGTGCACCATTATTATTAATTCAAAAGTGCATAGCTTTCATTTTCAAAGGAAGTTATGATGCAAAGAACATGACCTATACAGCAAATACCTTTGGTACATTTGGATAGACTTTTAAGGTAGCATGTCATTTTGTCATGAATTTAGCTGCTGTCTACATCCTGAAAAGCTAGAGTCAACTTTAAAACTTCCCCAGACTATACTGGGGAAGTTATACTATATACTATAGTATAGCATAAACAGATAAATCACCATAGAAGACGGATTAAACAGGCATATTTTCAGCGGGTGAATTGAACATGAAACCACTTTAAGTAGCAGAATTGGACCTGTGTGTTTAAAAGCACAAAAGAAACTGTGAAATATCTAAAATCCAATAG
>NW_016897589.1:0-485 GCF_001698545.2 Rhinopithecus bieti | reverse complement strand
AAAAAAAAAGAAAAAAGAAAATCTCAGAGAAACTTAAGATCAATCTCCATGACAACTAAAGGCTGTAAGATATTTATTTAGGCAATTCTTTACCTACTTCTTCTTGGATGAAGGATGAATGGAACTTTCATCTCAAGGCTAGTTTGTTCTAATTCATCTGCAAGAATGCCAACAATTCAGGCCCTAAGTCTCTTTCAAACACAGTGACTGATTCTTCACAAGCACAGTGTGGCCGGCCAACCCATGTGAATCTGTCTTCTGTTGGTTGGCTCGGGTTGTTTAGACACTTTTGTTGTACTGGCATAGCAATCCATCTGAGCTCTGTGTATAATTGCTAACCTACCCAAACAGCATTACATTCCATCTGTTATCTTGTGTCATTGTTAATATGCATTGGGGAGAGAGAAACAAAATTCATCTATACATGTAAAGTTGTCTTTGCTTTGTATTTGCATTTTCTTTTTTCTTTTCTTTTTTTTTTTTTT
>NW_016897588.1:0-873 GCF_001698545.2 Rhinopithecus bieti | reverse complement strand
CAATCTGCTCCATGAACAGAAAGGTCATACTCTTTGACGTGAATATACACATCACAAAGAAATTTCTAAGAGGGTTTCTTTCTAGTTTTAATCTGAAGATATTTCCTTTGTCACCCTAGGCTTCAATGTGATCCAAAATATCCCTTCTCAAATTCCCCAAAACAGTACTGCCAAACTGCTCCATGAAAAGAATGGTGTAACTAGGTGATATGAATTCACACATCACAAAACTGTTTCTCAGACAGCTTCTTTCTAATATTTATCTGAGGATATTTCCTTTAACCCCATATTCCTCAATGTGCTCTGGAATATCCCATTGCAGATTCCACGAAAAAAGTGATAACAAAGTTTTCAATGAAAAGAACGGTGTATCTCTGTGAGATGAATTGACACATCACAAAGCAGTTTCACAGAAAGCTTCTTCCTAGTATTTGTATGAGTATATTCCCTTTTCAACATATTCCTCAATGCACCCGTGAATATCCCTTTTCAGATTCCAAGAAAATAGTATTAGCAAACTGCTCCATGAAAGAAAAGTGTAAATCTGTGAGATGAATTCACACATCATAAAGCAGTTTATCAGAGTGTTTCTTTTGGTTTCTCTCTGAGGATATTTCCTTAGTCACCATAGGCTTCAATGCACTCCCAAATATCCTATAGCAGATTCCACGAAAACAGTGTTAGCAAACTGCTCCATGGAAAGAAATGTGTTACTCTTTGAGATGAATTGACACAATGCAAAGCGGTTTTTTAGAAAACATCTTTTGGTTTTAACTGAGGATATTCCCTTTGTCACCATAGGCTTCAATGCGCTCTCAAATATCCTGTTGCATATTCTACAAAAACAGTGTTATCAAACTGCTCAATGAACAG
>NW_016897587.1:0-1694 GCF_001698545.2 Rhinopithecus bieti | reverse complement strand
AACTGCCTTTTGATGTGTGAATTCATCTCACAGATTTACAGCTTTCTTTTCATTGAGCAGTTTGCTAACGCTGTTTTCGTGGAATCTGCAAAGGGATATATGGAGTGCATTGAGGTCTATGGAAAAAAGGAAATAACCTGAGATAAAACTAGAAAGAAGGTTTCTAGGAAACTCCTTTTGATGTGTGAATTCACCTCACAGTGTTACACTGTTCTTTTCATTGAAAAGTTTGCTAACACTGTTCTCTTGGTATCTGCAAAGGGATATTTCAGAGCACATTGAAGATTAGGGTGACAAAGGAAATATCCTCATATAAAATTAGAAAGAAGCTTTCTGAAAACCCCTTTGTGATTTGTGAACTCTTCTCACAGAGTTGCAGGATTATTTTCATGAATCAGTTTGGTAGCACTGTTATTAGGGTATCTGAGAAGGGATGTTTTGGATCATATTAAAGCCTAGTTTAACAAAGCATATATCCTCAGATACAAACTAGAAAGAAGCTATCTGGGAAACTTCTTTGTGATGTGTGAATTTACCTCACAGAGTTACACCTTTCTTTATATGGGACAGTTGAAGAACGCTGTTTCTGTGGAATCTGCAAGGGATATTTGGGAGCGGATTGAAGCCTCTTGTGAAAAGGAAATATTCTCAGATAAAATCAGAAGGAAGCTTTCTGAGAAACTGCATTGTGATGTGTGAATTCATCTCACACAGTTACACTGTTCTTTTCATTGAGGAGTTTGCTAACACCTTTATCTTGGAATATGCAGTGGGATATTTCGGAGCGCATTGAAGATTATTTTGACAAAGGAAATACCCTCATGTAAAACTAGAAAGAAGATTTCTGAGAAACTGCTTTGTAATGTGTGAATTCATCTCACAGTTACCTAGTCCTCTCATTGAACAGTTTCTGAACCCTGTTATCATGGAATCTGAAATGGGATATTTCGGAGCCCATTGAAGCTTATGGTGAAAAGGAAGCAACCTCAGACAAAGATAAGAAAGAAGCTTTATGAGAAACTGCTTAGTGATTTGTGAATTCATCTTACAGGGTTACACGAAACTTTTGATGGAGCAGTTTGGTAGCACCGTTTTGGGGAATCGGAAAGGGGATATTTTGGATCGCCTTGAAGCTTGTGGTGACAAAGGAATTATTCTCAGATAAAACTAGAAAGAAGTTTTCTGAGAAAGTTCTCTGTGATGTGTGATTTCATCTCACAGATTTACACCTTTCTTTTAATGGAGCATTCTGCTAACACTGTTTTCGTGGTATCTGCAAAGCGATATTTGGGAGCGCATTGAGGCCTACCCTGAA
Organism: Rhinopithecus bieti; assembly: GCF_001698545.2. Classification (NCBI taxonomy): domain Eukaryota; kingdom Metazoa; phylum Chordata; class Mammalia; order Primates; family Cercopithecidae; genus Rhinopithecus; species Rhinopithecus bieti. Next base: position 379 of record NW_016897587.1, on the reverse strand, counting down.
AAGAAAGTATTCTTAGATAAAAGCTAGAAAGAAAGTTTCTGAGAAACTGCTTTGTGAAGCGTCAATTTATCGCACAGAGTTACACCGTTCTTTCAGTTGAGCAGTTTGCTAATGCTGTTTTCGTGGAATCTGCAAAGGGATATATGGGAGCGCATGAGGCCTATGGTGAAAAGGAAACATCCTCATATGAACACTAGAAAGAAGGTTTCAGAGAAAATGATTTGTGATGAGTGAATTCATCTCACAGTGTTACACTGTTCTTTTCATTGAGTAGTTAGCTGAAACTGTTTTCTTGGAATCTTCAATGTGATATTTTGGAGTGTATTGAAGCTTATGGTGAAAATGAAATATCCTCGCACGAAAACTAGAAAGAAGCCTT
>NW_016897586.1:0-726 GCF_001698545.2 Rhinopithecus bieti | reverse complement strand
TACAAGCCTTCTGTAAGCAAAGCGTTCTTTGCTTGGGTGCCTATTCAAAGCACTAGGGAAGCTCTTAAAAGATACAGGGAGAGGCACAGTAGCTCACGTCTGTAAACTCAGCATTGTGGGAGGCAGAGGCAGGAGTACAGCTTGAGGTTAGGACTTTAAGAACAGCCTGGGTGGAATAGTGAGAATCTGTCTCTACAAAATGCAAAATTAGCATGGGATGGTGGTATATGCCCATAGTCCCACCCACTTGGGAGGCTGAGAAGGGAGGATTCCTTGAACCTGGGAGGTCAGGGTTGCAGTGCTCATGATCATACCACTGCGCTACAACCTGGGCCACAGCACAAGATCCTGTTACAATCAAACAAACAACAAAAAACCAAAGATACATGTCTTCCACCCCATCAAATAAATCCAAATCTCCGCAGAGTGACACAGGATGTTCGCATTTTAAAATATCTCCTTTACTGAAGTAAATGTATAGTAATGGCTGAAAACACTGAGTTATGTAAATACACTTCCTATGACTTATTTGTAGACCTTTCATATCTACCAATTTCTACAGACCCTCTCTGTGGGCTTCAGAAGCCAGAATGGACAGGGCCAGGTGTGAGGTGTCTTAGCACACTGAGGGTAGAGCACAGCTTCCAGCTCAGGGGACCCATTTCTGAGGCGACGGCACCCACCAGGGGCTCCGCCTGTATTCAGAGGGAAAATCACACCTCAGAG
>NW_016897585.1:0-728 GCF_001698545.2 Rhinopithecus bieti | reverse complement strand
TATTGTCTAAGTTACAGAGCTAGTAGGCACAGGACAAACTCTAGTCGACCTGCTCGAAAATCATTATTCATTCTTCAAGATCATGCTACTTTCTTGAAACACATGAAGGTAAACACACATGTCTTAAAATAAATGTTATTAAGACATTGGTTTGCAACTCACAATTTGTAGCTTTTGTAGCAAAAGAATGATGTTTGGATATTGTCAAGCCATGTGGTGTATAGTTATTCTCTTCACAATTTACTGCTGATCAAATTTAAAGTATAAGAAGCTGTCAGATACAATTAAGGAGTAAAACATAGTACAATAAACATTAGAAATATAATTTTGTTAAGTATATCAGTTAGATTATCAGTAAATCTTCCAAGAAGAAGTGACTGGTAACTGTGCAGCTGAATTACTTAAACCTAGTCTTGGCACTGCAACAGAACATGTGAAACGTGACAGGTACACTGTAGCTTTTAGTTATTATGTTTTAGTAAGGAATGTAGTTGAACAAGTTGGCCTTATCTTATTCCAATTCATGTCTGAAAAGTTACTTGAAAAGCAAAAAAAAATATGTTAACTGATTCCACATTTCCAGTGATGCCATTATTGTTCATTCATATATGTATTCACCCAAGCAAAATATTTTGACCAATTATGCCATAATGCAAATTCTACTTAACCTGGTCTAAGTCCTCAAGTTTGAGTTATAATTTCCAAGTATGACTAACCCAATGCTTATT
>NW_016897584.1:0-1118 GCF_001698545.2 Rhinopithecus bieti | reverse complement strand
ATTTATTAAATAGGGAATCATTTCCCCATTGCTTGTTTTGTCAGATAATCATGTGTTTCTGAATACAGAGAGTTTTGCTTCAATACTGCCAAACTCTAAGCTTTTATTTCTTTCTCGTCTTATTAAACTGGCTAGGACCTCCAGTAAAACACTGGTTACAAGTGGTTAAGATGAACGTCCTTGAATTTTCCTGATAGGGCGGGGTATTCAATCTTTAACTACTAAGCATAATGTTAGCTATACGCTTTCCATAGATGTTCTTTATAAGATTGAGGAAATTCCCTTCTATTCTTATTTTCCTGAGAGTTTTATCATGAGTGTGTATTGAATTTTGTCAGATGCATTTTCAGCATCTATTAAGATGATCATATATTTTCTCCTTTACTCTGTTAATGTAGTAAATTGATTGTTCTCAAATACGGAACAAACCTTGCATTTTTTTTCTCTTATCTTTTTTTTCTGAGACAGGCTCTCACTCTGTCAACCAGACTGGAGTGCAGTGGCACACTCTCAGCTCACTGCAACCTCCACCTCCCAGGCTCAAGCAATCCTCCCATCTCAGCCTCCCGAGTAGCTGGGACTACAGATGTGCATCACCACTCCTAGTTTTATTGTTGTTTTGTATTTTTTGTACAAATGAGGTTTCACCATATTTCCCAGGCTGGTCTCGAACTCCTGGGCTCAAGTGATCTGCTTGCCTTGGCCTCCCAGAGTGTTGGGACTACAGACATGAGTCACCACACCTGGCCTTACCTTGCATTCTTTAGACAAACTCCGCTTGTTCATGATACATTCTCTTTTTTATATATTTCTGAATTCAATTCGCTAATACTTGTTAACAATTTTGCATTGATATTCTTGAGATTTTTTTAATGTCCTTGTCAGATTTTGTATCAAGGTTATGATGACCTCATAACAACTTAAGAAATATTACCTCTTCTTCCATTATCTGAAATCATTTGTATAAGGTTAGTATTATTTCTTCCTTAAATGTTGGATGGAATTCAACAGTGAAGCCATTCAAGCCTGAAGCTTTTATTGTAGAAAGGTTTGAAAGTACAAATTCAATTCATTTCATAAATATAGGCCTATTCAGTGCTTCTATTTCTTCTGCTGCC
>NW_016897583.1:0-446 GCF_001698545.2 Rhinopithecus bieti | reverse complement strand
ACACAGTCACACAAACACAACTATGTGCACACAGTCACACACAAACACAGCCACACAAACACACACAAACATAGCTCACACAGACACACACACACAAATGAGGTTCATTGTGAACATTATCTGCAGCAAAGCAAAACGTTCCAGACATCTTTTAAGATGAAAGAGAGAAGGATTCTGAAAACTCTGTAGGGAGTGAAATGTGGCAGCTCATTGTTACTACATTTAAGACATGTAAGATAAAGATACATCTTTATTTAGTCCTCTGTCTTTATCGTTTCATTTAAACGAGTATAGGACTTGGCTAAAAGGCTTTAATCAGTTTTCCTGTCGTTGGTCCTACCTCCCCTGACCCCGCTGACTTTTCTTCTCAACTATGAATTCTCCCATGTTAACGTTTTCAGGAATTGGACCTTGAGGGTCCAATTTTTTAACCTTTTTTTAAAAAA
>NW_016897582.1:0-263 GCF_001698545.2 Rhinopithecus bieti | reverse complement strand
ATTTCTTGAGACAGAATCTTGTTCTGTCCCCCAGGATGGAGTGCAGTGGTGCGATCTCGGCTTACTGCAACCTCCATCTCGTGGGCTCAGGTGGTCCTCCTATCCCAGCCTCCCAAGGTGCTGGTACTACAGGCACATGCCACCACACCCGGCTAATTTTTTGTGTTTTTTAGTAGAGACGGGGTTTCACCGTGTTCGCCAGGATGGTCTCGATCTCCTGACCTCATGATCCGCCCGTCTCGGCCTCCCAAAGTGCTGGGATT
>NW_016897581.1:0-449 GCF_001698545.2 Rhinopithecus bieti | reverse complement strand
GGCGGGCAGCTCTGCCTGCAGCCCCTGCAGGATCCACTAGGTGAAGCCAGCTGGGCTCCTGAGCCTGATGGGGACTTGGAGAACTTTTGTATCTAGCAAGAGGATTGTATGTGTACCAATCAGTACTCTGTATCTAGCTAATCTGGTGGAGACTTGGAGAACTTTTATGTCTAGCTAGAGGATCCTAAATACACCAATCAGCACTCTGTCTAGCTCAGGGTTTGTAAATACACCAATCAGTACTCTGTGTCTAGCTCAAGGTTTATAAATACACCGATTGGTACTCTGTATCTGGCTAACTCTGTGTCTAGCTAACCTAGTGGGGACTAAGAGAACTTTTCTGTCTAGCAGTGTCTAGCTCAAGGATTGTAAACGTACCAATCAGCACTCTGTAAAATGGACCAATCAGCTCTCTGTAAAATGGACCAATCAGCATGATGTGGGTGGGG
>NW_016897580.1:0-203 GCF_001698545.2 Rhinopithecus bieti | reverse complement strand
ACATTGTTCTTTTCATTGCAAAATTTTATGAAACTGTTTTCCTGGAATCAGCAATAGGATATTTCATAGTGCCTTGAAGACTGTGGTGACAAAGGAAATATCCTTAGACATAAACCAAAAGGAAGATTTGTGAGAAACTTCTTTGTGATCTGTGAATTCATCTCACACTTTTACACCTTTCTTTCATAGAGCATTTTGCTAAC
>NW_016897579.1:0-1468 GCF_001698545.2 Rhinopithecus bieti | reverse complement strand
TAACAAAAGCGAGATAAGCAGTAGGATTCCCAGTCTTCTTGCTGTTTGGTTATCGGTGGCTTCTCCAGTAATGCTTTTTTTTTTTTTTTTTTTTAACCCACCTCTCTTTTTTTATTTCAGTAGGACAACTTTAATTCAAGATAGCACTCTCTACTTCTATCTGCCAATGGTTATCAACCTTGGCTTTGCATTAGAGTCACCTAGGGAGATTTAAAATGCCAGATTCCCAGGTTGTATCTCAGATTAATTAAATTAAAATATCTACGAGTAGTGAGTTCTAGGTATCTGTATTTTAAAAGTGTTTCTAGGTGATTCCAAGGCTGAGTACCATGGATCCAGATGATCACCATAATCTCCTGCCATGTTTTCTCACGTGTCCCACATTTTACTGCTGTTTCAAATCTCAGCTTCAATTGTTCCATTCCCTTACTCAAAATCTTTCAATGGCATGGAGATATACATGCTAATATTAAGTGGGAACGTATATGTTAGAGAAAGATAGAGTATGTTTATATATAATTTTTTCATGTGTACTAGTTTTCTATGGCTGTGTAACAGATTTCCATGAACTTAGCAGCTTAAAACAACACAAATTTATTGTCACAGTTTCCTTGATGAGGGAGTGTGAGCATGTTTTAGCTAGGCCCTCTGCTTAGGAACTCTCACTGTCCTGAAATGTAGGTTTTATTGTTAATTAGGTATGATGAGGTCTACAGAGCAAGAGATGAGTGCCAGTGAAAAGCTGGTTTGTTACTCACAGTTAAGAGGAGGGAGCTTGCCATGCTACATGGGGCTACATGGGGAAACACCGGGGTCGGTCAGGAGGCAGAAGAACTAAGGAGAAAGCATGGCCCAGAGCCTTTATTGTGGTTTCCATGGGAAAGGCAAGGCAGAATAAGCATGTTTTGGATTGGCTAGCTTGAATGATTTCAGTGGGTCTTGGGTATAAGTATGAGCTCTAGTTTCCTGGTTACTGGCTCTGGGATGATCAGGGCAGAAGAATATTGCCTTCTGGTATGTAAGAACCGGTTGCAGAAGGAGGTTCAGAGTATGGGCTCTGGGTTAGTTGGCTTACATATGAAATACATGGTCTTAGGCAAGTTATTTGCTGTCTCTAAGATATAGCTAGCCGTGGAGAATCTCTTCTCATTCAGTGAAGCTCCAGATGCCAGAGCATTAGGAAAACAGAAAATAAGAAAATATAGTTAATACACTCAACTGGCTAAAATTGTAGTATCAGCCAGACTGTGACCCAAGCTCATTGGTTGTTGGAAAATTAAGTTCCATGTGGTTTTAGGACTAAGGTCGTTGTTTTCTTGCTGGCTGCCTGTTGGGAGCGAGTCTTAGTTTCTAGAAGCTACTCTCAGGTCCCAGCCACATGGCCCTCTCACAGCATGAAGATTTTCTTCAAAGCCAGTTGGACATTTTCTATAATATAATCATGGGAATAACTCTTCTAGCACTTTTG
>NW_016897578.1:0-627 GCF_001698545.2 Rhinopithecus bieti | reverse complement strand
TAGAAAAAAATGACAATAATAATTTTAAAAACTGTGTTTCCACAATCAATGAGTAATAGGCATAAAATCTTGACACTTTTGTTTTAGAAATTTAAGTGACAAAATACATATTTCAGAAAAGTTGAAGTTTTTTTTTTGTTTTCTACACTATATTTTCCATCTTCTTCACAGTTTTATAACATGTAAGATTCACTGGTTCATATCCCACACACGTGTAGCTGCAATAATTTTGTTATTTAGTCAGGGTTCATTTGGAAAGTACAGAGTTTGCTCTGGCTTAGATATACCAATGAACTTTATTAGAGAGTTTCAAATTGCTTAAAGATTCATTGAATGGGTTGCGGAAATTGATGCTTATTGAATGGGCAAACGCTGGAACCATTCCCCTCAGAACTGGAACATGATACAGATGCCCACTCTCACCACTCCTATTCAACATATCACGGGAAGTCCTAGCCAGAGCGTTCAAGCAAGATAAATAAATAAAAGACATCCAAATAAGAAAATAAGTCTAATTATCTCTCTTCGCTGACTATATGATTCTGTACCTAGAAAACCCTAAAGAATGCCAAAAGGCTACTAGAACTAATAGACGATTTTAGTAAGGTTTTAGGATACAAAATGAAT
>NW_016897577.1:0-451 GCF_001698545.2 Rhinopithecus bieti | reverse complement strand
AGCCATAAGAGGGTTGATAACTATTTTAGTCAAATAAGGCCGTGAAAACACAAATACAACTGTCATCTATGGCCACCATCACGTTGTAAAAGAAAATGCACTTTAATATTTTTTAAAAAAATGGGAAGTTCAACAAAGAAACAAAGGCAGCCCCTCAAGCTGAATAAAACCGGCTTTACGAAGCATCCCTCTCAAGCCCCAAGGGTCCCCGCTGACTGGCACTGGCCCCTGCCACCTGCACGTCTGCCCCTTACTCTACTGTGTCTCACAGGCTCACATCCTCCTCCTCCTTCTCGCTGATGACATCAAGTCCCCAAGAGCACTGGCCGCTGACAGAGCTGTCTCCTGAGAAACCTAACGCACACTAGGTACACCCGGTGCCATCCAGTCCCTTCCTATGTCACTTCTCCACACTCACCGAGTCAAAATACAGCAGGACGTGGGGCCCCTC
>NW_016897576.1:0-976 GCF_001698545.2 Rhinopithecus bieti | reverse complement strand
CGGGACACATTTGAAGCAGTATGTAGCGGGAAATTTATAGCACTAAATGCCCACAGGAGAAAGCAGGAAAGATCTAAAATTGACACGCTAACATCACAAATAAAAGAATGAAAGGAACAAGAACAGACACATTCAAAAGCTAGCAGAAGGCAAGAAATAACTAAGATCACAGCAGAACTGAAGGAGATAGAGACACAAAAAATCCTTCAAAAAATCAATGAATCCAGGAGCTGGTTTTTTGAAAAGATCAACCAAATTGATAGACCTCTAGTGAGGCTAATAAAGAAAAAAACAGAAAAGAATCAAATAGACACAATAAAAAATGATAGAGGGGATATCACCACCGATCCCACAGAAATACAAACTGTCATCAGAGAAGACTATAAACACCTCTATGTAAATAACCTAGAAAATCTAGGACAAATGGATAAATTACTGGATGCATATACCCTCCCAAGACTAAATCAGGAAGAAGTTGAATCTCTGAATAGGCCAATAAGAGGCTCTGAAATTGAGGCAATAATTAATAACCTACCAACCAAAAAAATAAAGTCCAGGACCGGACAGATTCACAGCCAAATTCTACCAGAGGTAGAAGAAGGAGCTGGTACCATATTTTCTGAAACGATTCCAATCAATAGAAAAGAAGGAATCCTCCCTAAATCATTTTATGAGGCCAGTATCATCCTGATACCAAAGTCTGGCAGAGACACAACAAAATGAGAATTTTAGAGCAATATCCCTGATAAACATTGATGCTAAAACTCTCAATAAAATACTGGCCAACCGAATCCAACAGCATATCAAAAGCTTATCCACCATGATCAAGTTGGCTTCACCCCTGGGATGCAAGGCTGGTTCAACATATGCAAAATAAAAAACGTAATCCAGTTTATAAACAGAATCAAAGATAAATACCACATGATTATCTCATGTGCAGAAAAGGCCTTTGACAAAATTCAACAGCCCTTCATGC
>NW_016897575.1:0-486 GCF_001698545.2 Rhinopithecus bieti | reverse complement strand
TGACATGGGTCTCCTGAATACAGCACACTGATGGGTCTTAATTCTTTATCCAATTTACTAGCCTGTGTCTTTTAATTGAGGCAATCAGCTTATTTACATTCAAGGTTAACATTGTTATGTGTGAATTTGATCTTGTCATTATGATGTTTGCTGGTTATTTTGCCCATTAATTGATGCAGTTTCTTCCTAGAATCAATGGTCTTTACAATTTGGCAAGTTTTGCAGTGGCTGGTACTGGTTATTCCTTTCCATGTTTAGTGCTTCCTTCAGGAGCTCTTGTAAGGCAGGCTTGGTGGTGACAAAATCTCTCAGCATTTGCTTGTCTGTAAAGGATTTTATTTCTCCTTCTGTTACAAAGGTTAGTTTGGCTGGATATGAAATTCTGGGTTGAAAATCTTTTCTTTAAGAATGTTGAATATTGGCCCCAGTTTCTTCTGGCATATAGGGTTTCTGCAGAAAGATCCACTGTTAGTATGATGGGCTTCC
>NW_016897574.1:0-488 GCF_001698545.2 Rhinopithecus bieti | reverse complement strand
TTACAGTCATGAACCACTGCGCCTGGCCTATGTGCCACATTTTCTTTATCCACTCTATCATCGATGGACATTTGGGTTGGTTCCAAGTCTTTGCTCTTATGATTTGTGCCGCAATAAACATATGTGTTCATGTGTCTATAGTAGAATGATTTATAATCCTTTAGGTATGTACCCAGTAATGGGATTGCTGGGTCAAATGGTATTTCTAGTTCTAGATCCTTGAGGAATTGCCACACTGTCTTCCACAATGTTTGAACTAATTTACACTCCCACCAACAGTGTAAAAGCATTCCTGTTTCTCCACCTCCTCTCCAGCATCTATTGTTTCCTGACTTTTAATGATTGCATTCTAACTGGCATGAGATGGTATCTCATTGTGGTTTTGATTTGCATTTGCCTAATGACCAGTGATGATAAGCATTTTTTCATATGTCTGTGGCTGCATAAATGTCTTCTTTTGAGAAGTGTCTGTTCATATCCCTTGCCCA
>NW_016897573.1:0-485 GCF_001698545.2 Rhinopithecus bieti | reverse complement strand
AATGGTATTGCCTAGGTTTTCTTTGAGGGTTTTATGGTTTTAGGTCTTACGTTTAAATCTTTAACCCATCTTGAGTTAATTTTGCATATAGTGTAAGGAAGGGGTCCAGTTTTAGTTTTCTACATATGGCTAGACGGTTTTCCCAACACCATTTATTAAATAGGGGATCCTTTCCCCATTGCTTGTTTTGTCATGTTTGTCAAAGATCAGATGGTTGTAGATGTATGGTGTTATTTCTGAGGCCTCTGTTCTATTCCATTCGTCTGTATATCTGTTTTGGTACCAGTACCATGCTGTTTTGGTTACTGTAGCCTTGTAATATAGTTTGAAGCCAGGTAGCATGATGACTCCAGTTTTGTTCCTTTTGCTTAGGATTGTCTTGGCTATATGGGCTCTTTTGGGTTTAGTATGAAATTTAAAGTAGTTTTTTCTAATTCTGTGAATAAAGTCAATGGTAGCTTGATGAGAATAGCTTTGAATCTGTA
>NW_016897572.1:0-487 GCF_001698545.2 Rhinopithecus bieti | reverse complement strand
AACCCAAATGTCCATCAATGATAGATTGGATAAAGAATATGTGGTACATATACATTATGAAATTCTATGCAGCCATAAAAAAAGAACGAGATCATGTCCTTTGCAGGGACATGGATGAAGCTAGAAGCCATCATCCTCAGCAAACTAACACAGGAACAGAAAACCAAACACTGCATGTTCTCACTCATAAGTGGGAGTGGACCATTGAGAACACATGGACACAGAGAGGGGAACAACACACACTGGGGCCTGTTGGGGAGTGGGGAGTGAGGGGAAGGAACTTAGAGAACAGATCAATAGGTACAACAAACCACCATGGCACACACATACCTATGTAACAAACCTGCACGTTCTGCATATGTATCTTGTTTTTTTTTTTTTAGAAGAAATATAAAGGGAAAAAAATTAACTCAAAAGTAATCTTAGATCTAAATATAAAACCTGAAACTATAAAACTTCTAGAAAAGAACATAAGAGAAAATCCCTG
>NW_016897571.1:0-1461 GCF_001698545.2 Rhinopithecus bieti | reverse complement strand
AGTACATAAAACACTGAAATTTTATACCATATTGGGTTGATTATTGTAATTACAATATTTCACACATTATCTCAATTTAAAAATTGATCTTTAACACAGGTAAAAATGATTTTTTAAAAATGTACATTTTTAAGTGTGACTGAAGTGAACTTATACTTAAATTTCTAATGTGTATTCAGATATTAAATATTCTTAATGAAAACCTTTTAAATTGCATTTTAAACTTATAAACTTTGTTTTCTTTATTATTTTACACAGGTTTTATTGTTATATTTACAGTTCTTTGTTTTTTAACTCCCTAGAACCCTTTATTTAAACCAACTGTTGTGAGGATGTTCAGTGTATAAGACACAAAAGGTAGAAATTTTCTGGCTAAAGTTTGAGTATATATCCAACTTGGCTTTCTTTGTGCCTGGTGGTAGTGAAATGACTTGTCTTATTAGAACTAATATGGGATTTCAAAATAAAATATTTTATGCAATAGTGGGTTTTATGTAAATAAAATATAGAATTAATTTTGCTTAATAAATCTTTAGTCCATTTACCCCATTCTTGTCTTTATTTTCATATATATATCTGAAATAATATATTTAAAGAATTTTAAAATTATTTTATGACAATTCTGTCATTTCTTTAGTATCACCATAATTTAATATAGTGAAACATCAGTTGATTGTAGTCTTAGGAATAGATGTTTACTTTCATTTAATCTTTGCTTTTTTCTGGTTAAAGGAATAAACAAAACTCTCGTTTGAATTTTCAGAGTAAAAGTCCATGTTTTAAATCTTGCAGTGCCTGTGACATAATTCTGGAAAGTATTTTCATTATATAGTGCTCTAGAGTAGAGGTTTATAAGTGATATGTTTCAGATCCATTCAGGTTCCATGAAACCCCTCAGAAAGTATGCTGTGGGCCGGGCGCAGTGGCTCATGCTTTTACAAATCCCAACACTTTGGGAGGCAGAGGTGGGTGGATCACTTGAGGGTCAGCACTTGGAGACCAGCCTGGCCAACATGGTGAAACCTCATCTCTACTAAAATAGCTGAGCTTGGTGGTGCACGCCTGTAATCCCAGCTACTTGGAAGGCTGAGGCACAAGAATCACTTAAACCTGGGAGGTGGAGGTTGCAGTGAGCCGAGATTGCACCACTGTACTCCAGCAAGACTGTCTCCAAAAAAAGAAAGGAAGGGAGGAGGGAGGGAGGGACGAAGGAAGGAAAGAGAGACAGAGAGAGAAAGAGAAAGAAAGGAAAGAAAAGTGTTCTGTGGATGGGGTTTTGTGATTGGACCTCCAGTCCTCTGTACTGACTTTCACCAGAGTTACTTGGTTTTATTTGTTTTAACTACTACACTTAAAATTAACATTGTATTTTAGGAAAGGGTTGTATGAGTGGTTTTTTGTTTTGTTTTTTTTTGAGACGGAGTCGGAGTCTTGCTCTGTCGCCAGGCCTGGAGTTCAGTG
>NW_016897570.1:0-580 GCF_001698545.2 Rhinopithecus bieti | reverse complement strand
GGACCTTAGCTTCATTCCCGACATAAACCAAACCCCATGCCTGGGCCTCTCTGCCAGGCCAAGTTCCTGAGATTTCTCAGCATGGTCCTTCCTTTGCTTCCTACTCTGGGTGCACACCTTGGCCACTCACAATTCCACATTTCATTCATGTGGTTGTTTCCCTGTCCCCGTCTCAGACTGTTATTGACTCCATGCCACTGTAAGAAAGGTCAGAAACAAGTTCATAGGTTTATAAAAAATATTATTTGGGGCTGGGCACGGTGGCTCACACCTGCAATCCCAGCACTTTGGGAGGCCAAGGCAGGTGGATCACCTGAGGTTGGGAGTTTGAGACCAGCCTGACCAATATGGAGAAACCCTGTCTCTATTAAAAAAAAAAAAAAATACAAAATTAGTCAGGCATGGTGGCACATGCCTGTAATCCCAGCTACTCGGGAGGCTGAGGCGGGAGAATTGCTTGAATCTGGGAGGCAGAGGTTGCAATGAGCCGAGATCACGCCATTGCACTCCAGCTTGGGCAACAAGAGTGAAACTCCGTCTCACCAAAAAAAAAAAAATATATATATATATATATACACAC
>NW_016897567.1:0-972 GCF_001698545.2 Rhinopithecus bieti | reverse complement strand
CCAACTAGCCCAAGGAACATCTCACCAATTTTAAATCGGGTAAGCGGCCTCTTTTACTCTTTTGTTCAACCTCTCTCACTATCTCTTAACCTCTTTCTCCTTTCAATCTTGGCACCACCCTTCAATCTCTCTCTTCTCTTAATTTCAATTCCTTTCATTTTCTGGTAGAGACAAAGGAGACACGTTTTATCCGTGGAATCCAAAACGCCGGCGCCGGTCAGGGAGTGGGGAAGGCAGCCTTCCCTTGGTGTTTAATCATTGCAGGGATGCCTCTCTGATTACTCACCCACGTTTCAGGTGTGTCTGACCATGCTTCGGGGACGCCTGCCTTGGTCCTTCACCCTAAGCGGCAAGTCCGGCTTTTCTGGGGTGGAGCAAGCACCCCAACCCCTACCCTCCCTGTCTCTACCCCTTCTCTGCTTTTCTGGGGAGGAGCAAGTACCCCGACCTCTTATTTTGTGCCCCTCTTATTTTGCGCCCTGACCTCTTATTTTGCACCCCTCTTATTTTGTGCCCCGAACTCTTATTTTGCACCCCAATACCTTATTTCTGCTCCCTGACCCTTTTCCCGCTTTTCTGGGGGGGCAAGAACCCCGAACTCCTCTCCGTATCTCTACTCTCTCTTTTCTCTGGGCTTGCCTCCTTCACTATGGGCGACCTTCCACCCTCCATTCCTCCTTCTTCTCCCTTAGCCTGTGTTCTCAAGAACTTAAAACCTCTTCAACTCACACCTGATCTAAAACCTAAATGCCTTATCTTCTTCTGCAACACCGCCTGGCCCCAATACAAACTTGACAATGGCTCCAAATGGCCAGAAAATGGCACTTTCGATTTTCCATCCTACAAGATCTAAATAATTCTTGTCGTAAAATGGGCAAACGGTCTGAGATGCCTGACGTCCAGGCATTCTTTTACACATCCATCCCTCCCTAGTCTCTGTTCCCAATGCAACTCCTCCCAAATCTTCCTTCT
>NW_016897566.1:0-1462 GCF_001698545.2 Rhinopithecus bieti | reverse complement strand
CATGTAGTGAGGTTGCTCCAAAGACATTCAGATCTCTACCTCCAGCCCTGCAAAATATTGGACTTAGCACAGAGGAATCAGAAAATTAATTTCAGAAACTCCCTTTGATTTTCTTTTGCTGTGGCTTTTAAGACTGTATTGTGATACACTCTCCTCTAAGGGACATCCTCATATATTAATCATTTTATCTCAACTTTTGGGGTGAGAGCTCTAGTTCACTTAACTGTAATCTGCACAATAGCTAGGATGACTAAGAGAACATTGCTTCAAGAAACGGATTTCCAAAATATGAAATCAAGAAAACAATGTCTTTATTTGCATGAATTAAAAGAGCCATGTTGAACATTCGCAAATATTTATTAATAAACAAATGTGGTGATAAACCCAAAACAAATGACAGGTGCTTATTTTCCACTAAACACACACACATGAAATAAAAGTTTAGCTAGCCCACTATTTGTTGTAAATTGAAAATGAAGTGTGATAAAATAAATATATAGAAATAATATTGAATCCCTTTTGTCTTTCATTACTTCCAACACCATATTTCTCATTTCTGCCACTTTCTGAGTCTAGACACATACACAGCTAAGCCTCTGCAGCAATATAGGTCAGGCCAGGTTCTCTAGATGGGAGACCAGACCCATTTGAAAATGGGCCACTGAAAATATCAGCAGCCAAAACCTCTTAAGGACCTGTGAGCTTGAAAACATGCCATAACCCCAATTTTCATAAAGCTCTGGATTGGCCCCTTTACTCTCATGTTACTATAAAGGAAGAAAGGAATCAGAAACTAAGGTGGTGGGTGGAACATGGTAGGTGGTAGCATCAGCCTTGGGGAAACCACTTTGTAAAGATGCTGACATCGCAGGGAAAGTGAGTTGGTCTAGGGTTCTAAGCTGAATATGCTGTGGATTCAGGCGCTTCAGCCCTGTGAGGTTTAACAAAACACAGCCAGCTCTGCGAAATGTAATCATTTACCTAACAGTGACGACTGTGGTGCCCTGAATGTTAGTGTTTGGCCATTTCCCAACTGTTTACTGGGCTGCTGAGCCAAGTATCTGCCCACCCAGTGGAGAATGGACGATCCTGAGCAACTCTAACATGCTCCAAAGAAACAAGAAAGCAGCAGCATAGGACAAACAGTAACTCCTTTGTAGATAAACAAGACAGAAAATGAAGAGGGGTAGAGTGACAGTCCACATTTGAAAATAAGATAGTATTGGAGCCAGAAAATAACTTTAAACCTCATTTGCAGTCCTCTAGTTCTGACTACTTCTCCATTACAAATGTCAGCATACAGATACATTTGTCTTCTGAAAAGACGTCTATTTGGGAATTGTATAGCCCCTAATGCGAATCTCCAGGCCTCTGTCCAGTCAGGTCTTTCCTGCAAGCCTTAAGGTTAGCCTGGCCTCTTTTCTTCTGTGAAGTGTTGCTGTCATTCCCTGGCTCATGTTGC
>NW_016897565.1:0-1460 GCF_001698545.2 Rhinopithecus bieti | reverse complement strand
TGATACTAATCAAATTAGAATCAAATCAGAATATTCGCACAAACGACTTGAGAAATACAAAGAAATTAAAATTTTGAAATTCTAATTTTATTTTAGATACTGGAGTACATGTGATTTGTTATATGGGAATATTGCATGATGCTGAGGTTTGGAGTATTGATCCTGTCACCCAGGTAGTGAACATAGTACCAAATAGGTAGTTTTGTTTTACCTACCCTTCCTCCCTCCATCCTCTAGTATTCCACAGTGTCTATTATTCCTATATTTATGTCCATGTATACTCAAAGATTATCTTCCACTTCTAAGTGAGAATATGCAGTATTTGGTTTTCCATTCCTGCATTAATTTGCTTAGGATTATGGCCTGTAGCTCCATCAATGTTTCTGAGAAGGACATGATTTTATTCCTATTTATGGCTGTGTAGTGTTCCATGGTGTATATGTATCACATTTTCTTTATCCAGTCTACCACTGATGAGCACCTAGGTTGATTCCATGTCTTTGCTATTGTGAATAGTGTGGTGATGAACATATGAATGGGTGCTTCTTTTGATATAATAATTTATTTTACCTGGCAGAGATACAACAAAAAAATAAAACTTCAGGCCAATATCCTTGATGAACATTGATGCAAAATCATCAACAAAATACTGGCAAACTGAAATGAGCAGCACATCAAAAGCTTATTTACCACGATCAAGTAGGCTTCATCCCCAGGATGCAAGTCTGGTTCAACATATGCAAATCAAAAAATGTGATTCATCACATAAGCAAAACTGAAGACAAAACCACATGATTATCTCAATAGATGCAGAAAAGACCTTTGATAAAACTCAACATCCCTTCATGTTAAAACTCTCAACTAGGTATTGAAGTAACATACCTCAAAATAATAAGAGACACCTATGACAAACCCACAGCCAATTTCTTAATGAATGGGCAACAGCTGGAAGCATTTCCCTCAAAACTGGCACAAGACAAGGTTGCCCTCTCTCATCACTCCTATTCAACATAGTATTGGAAGTTCTGGCCAGGGCAATCAGGCAAAAGAAAGAAACAAAGCATATTCAAATAGGAAGAGACGAAGTCAAACTATCTTTGTTTGCAGATAACATGATCCTATATCTAGAAAACCCCATTGTCTCAGCCCAAAAGCTTCTTAAGCTGATAAGCAACTTCAGTAAAGTCTCAGGATATAAAACCAATGTGCAAAATTGCTAGCATTCCTATACACAAACAACAGGGAAGCTGAGGGCCAAATTATGATTGAACTCCCATTCACAATTGCCAAAAAAAGAACAAAATACCTAGGAATACAGCTAACAAGGTAGGCGAAGGACCTCTTCAAGGAGAACTACATCACAGCTCAAAGAATCAGAGATGACACAAACAAGTGGAAAATCATTCCATGCTCACGGATAGAAAGAATCAATATTGTGAAAATGGCCATACTGCCCAAAG
>NW_016897564.1:0-204 GCF_001698545.2 Rhinopithecus bieti | reverse complement strand
AAAGAAGAAAGGAAAAAAGAAAGAAAGAAAGAAAGAAAGAAAGAAAGAAAGAAAGAAAGAAAGAAAGAAAGAGAAAGAAAGAGGAAGAAAGGAAGGAAGGAAGGAGGAAAGGAAGGAGGAAAGAAGGAAAGAAAGAAGGAAAGAAAGAAAGAGATGGGGAGGGAGGGAAGGAGGAAGGAAGAAAGGAAAGAAATGAGGAAGGAA
>NW_016897563.1:0-786 GCF_001698545.2 Rhinopithecus bieti | reverse complement strand
TGTGTGTGTGTGTGTGTGTGTGTATACACACACACACACACACACACACACACACATATATATAGTTGTTGTTGTTGTTTAGATGGAGTTTCACTCTTGTTGCCCAGGCTGGAGTGCAATGCCGTGATCTCGGCTCACTGCAACCTCTGTCTCCCAGGTTCAAGTGATTCTCCTGCTTCAGCCTCCCAAGTAGCTGGGATTACAGGCATGTGCCACCATGACTGGCTAATTTTGTATTTTAGTAGAGATGAGGTTTCATCGTGTTGGTCCGGCTGGTCTCAACCTCAGGTGATCCGCCCACCTCCGCCTCCCAAAGTGCTGGAATTACAGGCATAAGCCACAGCACCTGGCCTAAACTATTTTATTTTGTTTTTTTTTTATTATACTTTAAGTTCTAGGGTACATGTGCACAACGTGCAGGTTTGTTACATATGTATACATGTGCCATGTTGGTGTGCTGCACCCATTAACTCATCATTTACATTAGGTAATGTCACCTAATGCTATCCTTCCCCCCTCCCATCTCCCCACAATAGGACCTGGTGTGTGATGTTCCCCTTCCTGTGTCCAAGTGATCTCATTGTTCAATTCCCACCGATGAGTGAGAACATGCAGTATTTGGTTTTCTGTTCTTGCGATCGTTTGCTGAGAATGATGGTTTTCAGCTGCATCCATGTCCCTACAAAGGACACGAACTCATCCTTTTTTTATAGCTGCATAGTATTCCATGGTGTATATGTGCCACATTTTCTTAATACAGTCTGTCACTGATGGACATTTGAGTTG
>NW_016897562.1:0-919 GCF_001698545.2 Rhinopithecus bieti | reverse complement strand
AACCACAAAACTTGTTTCTCTAGAAACAACTCTCTTAAGACCAAGGCAGAACAAAGGTGACATATTTCTTTAGTTTATTTTAAATAATGAACTCTTAGGCTGCAAAATACTATGTTGGCTAGTGAATATTAATAGACAAAAGATAAATGGGGAGTTAGAGGAATGTTAAAACAGAAGAAAAGGATGTACAGTTTAATTTAAAAGGGTATATTCCTAGCCTACAGCAAAAGGGTTGGCTAAATCTAAAGGATTTTATTTTAATATTTTCTTGTTCACATTTTAATCAAAAAAGTATTAGTCATAAAAGACGAGTTCAAGTGTCTGAGTGTCTCCGTTTAGAAGGCACAGTAATGGGATTAGCGATGCTGTTACCTGTTACCTGTCTTTTCCAAAATGTACACTTTGTACTGCTTACTCTATCCCTATGTATAAGCCTAAGATACAGAGCAACATGGAGTTCTCAATTCCAGCCCATGACGTGCTTTGCAGTCTAATTCTAATCATGATTGGGAAACAATGAATCAGGAAGTGTGTGTCTGAAGAGATGCTAATTTAGATCTTAAAATAGATTCAGTCATCTTCAGTTTTAGATGATTGGAGAGAGGGAATTTCTAAGCCTGGAAACATAACTTCAGGAGCAACTTTCCTGTTCAGGGCCTGAAAATTTAAAAGACGGATGTCATAAAACTTTCAGCACAGTATTTCTGACAACTGCAAATTAGATAGCAGCCTATCCAAAATGACTTTCTGCAATGATCTATCATGGACCTGGGCAGACCACCGAAAGGCAGGAAAATACTTTGCAAAGTGGTGAGCAATCACTACATGAGTTAAAAAACGTGAGTATTCTCCAAGTACTCAATCTATATGCGTGGTGTTGCTCATTCATTTGCTGTCTCAGTTGTTTGCACTGTTTTTG
>NW_016897561.1:0-932 GCF_001698545.2 Rhinopithecus bieti | reverse complement strand
CTCTGAACTTTCATCTATTATTACCCAGCTTAAAAAATAAGAAAAGGACAGGAGAGAAAAAATGAAAAAAAATACGTAGGAAGCAAAATGCGTATTGATAGTCAATCAGTTAACAATTTCTGTTGGACTTGTTTATTGTCAAACAACATACGTCATTTGCCTGAGTGATGAATTGCCTACCAACACAGTATCTGACATACAGTAGGTGCTTAATAAATATTTGTTTTGAATGAATGCATACATTCATAGAAGCAAAATCATCATAATAAATTAAAAAATGTAGAACTTCAGAGAAGGGAACTTTGACTGTGGCTGGGAAAGTTTTACCAAGGAGATAGAAATTAAGCTTGGAATTGTAATATGGGCATTTCTCAGGTGGAGAAGGCAGGGAAGAGATGTCTCAACTGTAAGCCATAGACTCATACAGATTAGATTTTCCTGAGCAGGAGAAGAGGTCATATGTAAGAAGAGGGAGAGAAAGTGGTTAGATTGGGGAGGCGCTGTTCAGCCACAGAGATGAGTCTAGACTTGCTCATTCTACTGCCGTGCTAGGG
The DNA here is from genome assembly GCF_001698545.2 of Rhinopithecus bieti. Lineage (NCBI taxonomy): Eukaryota > Metazoa > Chordata > Mammalia > Primates > Cercopithecidae > Rhinopithecus > Rhinopithecus bieti. Next base: position 378 of record NW_016897561.1, on the reverse strand, counting down.
AGAGCCCAAATTCTGCCTTGAGGAGACTCTTGGGCCAGTCTTTGGGGAGTTTGTTGAGATCTTTGGTCTCATGTTCAGTCTGTGATTTTGTTTAGCTTTTGAGCTCCTCACAAATGTGACTCACTCTTGCCCCACTTGGGCTGATGGTTTAGGACACATGACATCTCTCTGGCTACAGAGTTCTTCTCACAGGTATGGCCTCAGACTCACTGCTGCTAGGAATTCAGAGAAGCAGCCCAATGGGAGGGTTGTCTGAAGAATTCCTCTAGCTAGTGGTTTTCATGGGGAAAAAATACATGAGTTTTCTCATAATATGTATTTATATGACATCATGAGATTATAGATTATATAATAATTTTATTAGGTAATATTATATAT
>NW_016897560.1:0-1412 GCF_001698545.2 Rhinopithecus bieti | reverse complement strand
TTATTTATTTATTTATTTATGTTGCTCTTGAGTTGTTTGAGTTTTGTATATTCTGGGTGATAATCCCTTATCAGATGAATAGCTTGGAAATACTTTCTTTTATTCTTTAGGTTGTTGCTTAACTTTGTTGTTTCCTTTGCTGTGCAGAAGCTTTTCAGTTTGATGTAATCTTATTTTCTATTTCTGCTTTGGTTGCTCGTATTTTAAGGTCTTCTCCATAAAATCTCATTCAGATCGATATTCTGAAGCATTTCCCCTATATTTTCTTCTAATAGTTTCATAGTTTCAGATCTTATATTTAAGTCTTTAATTCATTTAAAGCTGATCTTGGCATATGGTCAGCGATAGGGGTCTAGTTTCATCTTTCTGCTTGTGGATATCTATTTTCCTGGCATGACTTATTAAGGACACTGTCCTTTCCCCAATTAATGCTTAGTGCCTTTGTTGATAATAGTTCTTCAATACACATTGGATAGAATAATTTCCCAAATAAGCACAGAAATCAGTTACTTACAAGCTTGCTAATGTTGATAAACAATTGACTGTAAATATATGGTTTTGTTTTCTGGGTTCTCTATTCCGTTCCATTGGTCTGTGTGTCTGTTTTATGCCAGCACTATGCTGTTTTGGTTACTAAAGCTTGTAGTAAATTTTGAAGTCAGGTAGTGTGATGCCTCCAGCTTTGTTCTTTTGCTCAGAATTGCTTTGGTTATGTCAACATCATTTGTGATATTCTTATTCTTAATTTGTAAATAAGGAATAAGGGACCCTATTTGAAGCTAAGTAACTTGCCTGAGGATGTACAATATTAAGTGGCAGTGCTGGAATTTGAATCTTTACAGTTTGATAGATAATAAGCTTAGATTTTATTCACTGATCCCTGCTACCCATCATCAGAGAAAGAGTTTTTTATATGGCGGTGTCTCAGGAAGAGGTGTCCATCATTGCTTCAAAGTGGAAAACCAATTGAACTTCAGCTGTGACTCAACAGATGGTCTAACTTAGTATGGAGGACCTTCATGTTATTAGTGGTGAATCGTTCAGCTACGGCTGATCAAAAGCTGTTTACCTGAATATAGCCATGTCTCCAGTAATGTGTGGTGCTATCTTAAGGGATATAATTTATACTTGTCCCCGGACTCATATGATCATCTATCCCAAAGCCCTTCCCAATTGGCCAGAAGAGAGTTCCTCTCTTTAAAACTTTCCAGTGATGGTCATTTCAATTTCGCATAGCAGTGAGAGCAGATTATCTTAGGCAATAATGGATAAAATCTCATTTTCCAATATTTCTGGGGAAATGAAGTTATCCATATGTCATTCTATGATCAATATGATTTTATTAATATTCAAAAGAAATCTAAAATTTCTTCAGTTTATAAATAAATTATATATATATATATAGTGGCACT
>NW_016897559.1:0-374 GCF_001698545.2 Rhinopithecus bieti | reverse complement strand
TCGTGGAGACATAGACACTCAAAGACAGGTAACTCAGGGAGGCCATATGGCGAGATAGACACTCAGGGAAGCCACATGGAGAGACAGACACTCAGGGAAGCCACGTGGAGAGACACCCAGGGAGGCCACACAGAGTGACAGACACTCAGGGAGGCCACATGGAGAGATAGATACACAGGGAAGCCACACAGAGAGACGGACACTCAGGGAACCACGTGGAAGACAGGTAATCAAGGAACCACATGTAGTGACAGGTAATGGGGTGCCACATGGAGTGACAGACACTCAGGGAGGCCACGTGGAGAGACAGATGCTCAGGGAGGCCATGTGGAAACACAGACACTCATGGAGGCCATGCGGAGGGACAAATGATC
>NW_016897558.1:0-286 GCF_001698545.2 Rhinopithecus bieti | reverse complement strand
GCGGAGGCTATTGAGGCCTACAGTGAAAATGGAATATCCTCAGATAAAACTAGAAAGAATATATCTCTGAAACTGCCTTGTGATGTGTGCATTCTTCTCAATGTGTTAAATCTTTCTTTTGATTCAACAGTTTGGAAACACTCTTCTTGTAGAATCTGCAAAGAGATATTTAGGAGCCCATTGAGGCCTATGGTAAAAAACTGAATATCCCCAAATGAAAACTAGAAAGAAGCTGTCTGTGAATCTACTTTTTGATGTGTGGATTCATCTCACAGAGTTAAAACTT
>NW_016897557.1:0-785 GCF_001698545.2 Rhinopithecus bieti | reverse complement strand
TATTTAACATTTCATGTCCTAGTTAATGACCCACTTTTAAAGCAATAGTTAACATCAAAATTCAGGTCCAAACAGAGAATTCTGAATTCTCTTTTAGAGTTTGTTATAACAGAATTCTTCCTGTCCTGGTTAGTCTTACATAGCAGCAGTATAGGTATTTTACTTAAATATTCCAGAGTGTTTTGTGTTTGCACGAGAGATTTTGGTGCAGATGGGTTTGGGCAACATCCTTAAATCATACCCTCTACTGCACTCATCTTAGGGCCAACCAGCTCGGACATACTGAATTAATTAGCAAGCTCTTACCTAGCACCTACTTTGTGCCTAGTAATCCCCTGTGGGTAGGTGACCAGACACCCAGGTTTGTCTGGCACTGTCACTGTTTATGCTGTCTTTCCCAGGTAATTGCTAATAGTGCCCCTTTCACTTTCAAAAGTGTCCTAGTTTTAATGATCAATGGTCACTCTACTATAATCACCTATGGGGCATGGAAGGAAACACAGGAAGCCTCTGGCTTACAAACGCCAGACTTACAAACTTCGCTCCCCATTCCAGCTCCTCACCACTGGAAATGCGGGTATTACTTCCAGGGTGGGGGGCATTGTGAAAACTGGGGTCTTTTAGAGACTTGGTAGACTTAGAAGTCAAGGCAGAACCAAGCCTGAGAAGAGGTGGTATGGATCGCCAGAGGCCCAACCTACAAGTTGTCCTTCTTTGCAAAATCTTCTCCCTCAGGCTATTTCTCTTTATTGCATTGCCTAATCCTCCTGGTCAGAGATTTATTT
>NW_016897556.1:0-1243 GCF_001698545.2 Rhinopithecus bieti | reverse complement strand
TTATGGCTGCATAGTATTCCATGGTGTATATGTGTATATGTGCCACATTTTCTTAATCTGGTTTATCATTGATGGACATTTGGGTTGGTTCCAAGTCTTGGCTATTGTGAATAGTGCCACAATAAACATACATGTGCGTGTGTCTTTATAGTAGGATGATTTATAATCCTTTGGGTATTTATCCAGTAATGGCATAGCTGGGTCAAATGATATTTCTAGCTCTAGATCCTTGAGGAATCACCACACTGTCTTTCACAATGGTTGAACTAATTTATACTCCCACCAACAGTGTAAAAGTGTTCCTATTTCTCCACATCCTCTCCAGCATCTGTTGATTCCTGACTTTTAATGATTGCCATTCTGACTGACATGAGATGGTATCTCATTGTGGTTTTGATCCGCATTTCTCTGATGACCATTGATGATGAGCATTTTTTCATATGTTTGTTGGCTGTATAAATGTCTTCTTCTGAGAAATGTCTGTTCATATCCTTTGCCCACTTGTTAATGGGGTTGTTTTTTTCTTGTAAATTTGTTTAAGTTCTTTGTTGATTCTGGATATTAGCCCTTTGTTAAATGGGTAGATTGCAAAGATTCTCTCCCATTCTGTAGGTTGCCTGTTCACTCTGATGATAGTTTCTTTTGCTGTGCAGAAACTCTTTAGTTTAATTAGATCTTATATGTCTATTTTGGCTTTTGTTGCCATTGCTTTTGGTGTTGTAGTCATGAAGTCTTTGCCCATGCCTATGTCCTGAATGGTACTGCCTAGGTTTTCTTCTAGGGTTTTATGTTGTTAGGTCTTACATTTAAGTCTTTAATCCATCTTGAGTTAATTTTGTATACAGTATAAGGAAGGGATCCAGTTTCCGCTTTCTACATATGGCTAGCCAATTATCCCGGCACCATTTATTAAATAAGGAATCCTTTTCCCGTTGTTTGTTTTGTCAGGTTTGTCAAAGCTCAGATGGTTGTAGATGTGTGGTGTTATTTATGAGGCCTCTTTTCTGTTCCATTGGTCTATATATCTGTTTTGGTTACTGTAGCCTTGTGGTGTAGTTTGAAGTCAGGTAGATGATGCCTCCAGCTTTGCTCTTTTGGCTTAGGATTGTCTTGGCTATGCAGGCTCTTTTTTGGTTCCATATGAACTTTAAAGTAGTTTTTTCCAATTCTGTGAAGAAAGTCAGTGGTAGCTTTATGGGGAAAGCAATGTATCGATAAATGAGGTTGGGCAATATGGCCTTGT
>NW_016897555.1:0-607 GCF_001698545.2 Rhinopithecus bieti | reverse complement strand
AGTGTTTTCTTTTGCATGTTACCATTCTTTTCTTTTCTTTTAAAATTACACATTAAGTTCTGGGATACATGTGCAGGATGTGCAGGTTTGTTACATGGGTATCATGGTGGTTTGCTGCACCTATCAACCCATCATGTACATTACGTATTTCTCCTAATGCTATCCCACCCCTAGCCCCTCACCCCCCGACAGGCCACGGTGTGTGATGTTCCCCTCCCTGTGTCCATATGTTCTCATTGTTCAGCTCCCATTTATGAGTGAGAACATGTGGTGTTTGGTTTTCTGTTCCTGTGTTAGTTTGCTGAGAATGATGGTTTCCAGCTTCATCCATGTCCCTGCAAAGTACATGACCTCATCATTTTCATGTCTGCATAGTGTTCCATGGTGTATGCATGCCACATTTTCTTTATCCAGTCTATCATTGATGGGCATTTGGGTTGGTTCCAAGTCTTTGCTCTTGTGAACAGTGCTGCAGTAAACATACATGTGCATGTGTCTTTATTGTAGAATGATTTATAATCCTTTGGGTATGTACCCAGTAATGGGGTTGCTAGGTCAAATGGTATTTCTGGTTCTTGATCCTTGAGGAATCACCACACTGTCTTCC
>NW_016897554.1:0-783 GCF_001698545.2 Rhinopithecus bieti | reverse complement strand
CAGCTCATCCACACGTCCTGTGCAAGGCCTGGTGCCCCGAGCGAGGCGCACAGAGGGGCAGATTTCACAAGGGTGCGCTCCGCACAAGCACTGGAAGAGGAGAGGGCCTCACGCAGGTGCGCACTCTGATTTCTTTGCCTCCATTGTCGTTTGCCAAATGTCCACCATGCGAGGCCGATGCACACTTGTGCACACATCTGTGAACATGTGGTTCACGCAGGTGTGCACGCCTGCACGCCAGGAATGATGGAAAACACGCAGACTCGGGGTGCACACAACCCCTATCCCCTACCTGACCTTCCCCGCCGCTCTTCTCGGCCGCCACCCTCTAAGCCAATGGGTCATTCAAACCACTTCACGCTCCCAAGCACCCTGCCCCAGGCCTTAAACGCGGCTCCAGTTGCCTGTCCCCAGGCACTGCTCTGGACACAGGATCGAGGAAGAAACCAGGGGCCGACGCCCCACAGACCCAGACGACCCTGGCCAAAGCTGGACTGCAGGGCCCGGGAGGGGCTCAGCCTCGTGGAGGTGCAGACACAAAGCGGGGCGGACGGTCCCGAGGTGCCCACGCGCACGCCCTCCGCCGGGGAGCGGCCGCACAGAGCAGGGGCGTCCTTTGTTCCAGCCCCGGGGCATGGCGGGGCGGGGTCGCCGCTTTGTCCGAGGCAGGTCCTCCAGCCCCTCCCCGGCGGCCGCGGCCCGGCCAGGCCCGGCGCTGACCTCCCCACCTCGCCGTCGGGCACAAAGGCGGCAGCGACGCCCCCGGCCCGCGCCCACCCTGGC
>NW_016897553.1:0-1450 GCF_001698545.2 Rhinopithecus bieti | reverse complement strand
GAGATTTATTAATGGTTCTAAACTTTGGTACACAGGGGAATTTTTCAGGTTTATTTTACATGAACGTCACTTTCAAAATCTCTTCAAATAAAATTATTCAAAATTTACATTTGGCTTCTGGGGAAGGGGGATTACCACAAAGAAGATGATATTATGAAAAGACTTAAATAAATTCTACGTTGATAAAATTATCTGAGATATGTTTGAATGTCTTTTTTTTAATAAGAGAGTTACAGAAATGTTTTAGTCTACAATGTAATCCAATTTCATTTCTTTAACAGAAATTGATGATCTCTGCTGGTAGTTCATGTTTATGTTTATTTATCTGTTTGTAGCCCTTTTAAGTTTCTGTCAGAAGACTAACGGGACATTTCCAGTTTGACCTTGTGATTTTGCAAATTGGCATAGAGCAATTTACAGTACTTGTAATGAGCAAGTCATACTTTATTTTAATCATGGAAAATTGCTTTCTTATTAATTTTGCTACATAATTCAACAGTTTTGCTTACTTTATTGTGCTAATGTTGCTCATCTAAAGAAAGTAAATGTTTCTCATTTTATAGAATAAGGGAAAGATTGCACAATTTAGTGAACTTTGTTCATTTTAGGAGGGTTTCATAATAATAATCTCAGTTCCTACATCTTTCTGATATTCTAATTTCAATGAGTTATCCTTTTCAAAATAATTTTATGGTATTGTTACCTCTTTTCCTTAAGGTGAACAATATCACTGCACACTGCTTTGCTAGAAGTCTAATGATAAATTCCTATTCTGATGTATTTCTTTTTTTTTTTTTTGAGACGGAGTCTCGCTCTGTCGCCCAGGCTGGAGTGCAGTGGCCGGATCTCAGCTCACTGCAAGCTCCGCCTCCCGGGTTTACGCCATTCTCCTGCCTCAGCCTCCCGAGTAGCTGGGACTACAGGCGCCCGCCACCTCGCCCGGCTAGATTTTGTATTTTTTAGTAGAGACGGGGTTTCACCGGGTTAGCCAGGATAGTCTCGATCTCCTGACCTCGTGATCCGCCCGTCTCGGCCTCCCAAAGTGCTGGGATTACAGGCTTGAGCCACCGCACCCGGCCCTGATGTATTATTTCTAATATATAGCCTAATTAAGAGTTGACTGAAGTATGTTAAAATTTTGAATGCCAAATATTTATGTGTGTTTGCATATACACTATATTTTACTTTAAATCTCTGAATTTTAAATAGCTCTCATAGATTTTTTTTAATTTAAATTTTTTATAGAGACAGAGTCTCACTATGTTGCCCAGTCAGATCTCAAACCCCTGAGTTCAAATGATCCTCCTGCTTCCACCTCCTAAAGGGTCAGGAATATAGGTATAAGCCACTGAGCCTGGGGCTTAGATTTCTTGGTATAAGAACCTAAGATGACCCTATAGTACAGATATATTTGATATAATTTAAAACATTTTAATAAAAATTAAAATTT
>NW_016897552.1:0-1414 GCF_001698545.2 Rhinopithecus bieti | reverse complement strand
AGTCATTCAATTCATTATATCAATAATAGAATTGTATTTCTGTAACTAAAAATGGTTTGTGAATTAAACATTTCCTGTAGTTCCAAATAGCAATTTTAAAATATATTATGGTATAAAACTTTAACAGGATATAAAATTGAGCATGTCACTTTAAACCACAACTAGAGAGCCCTTTTATATCTCCCTCCAAAACCTTTGAGGAACACCACCACCATGCCACTTGTAAAATAGTCACCTACTAAACTAACTTTGATTGATCTTAGTTAAGGACTGACCAACATCACCTTCTCAATAGTTAAAACATTTCATAAACTAAATGCTAGCACTTAGTAACATTTTGCAAAGCTGATAAAACTTAGAAGGATTATTCGAAAGAATGTCACATCAACACACTATCGTTTCTAAATGTCAGGAACTTCAAGCTCAGCTCATGAAAATGAAGATCACGCTTAGAGACAATGCCCTTCTGAGATAAATCTCTTTTAAGTCTTATGGGTTGTGGGGGGTGTAGTCTCAATCCTAGTAAAATGACCTCCAAAAGCAGCAACGATTTTAAGGTCATGTGTACAGTCCTGTAAGCAGATGGCACAGAAGGGCTTAACAGGTGTCCAGGCATCGCTTTCAACTTGTGCTGGTTCGGCCCTAAAATCATGCCCTCCAAACATCTGCCCCAAAACCCTTGTGATGTATTAAGGGAAGATTTTCAGAACAAAATTGTGTCAATAGTCCCTACCCTAACTTCTTTTCCAATAATCTCTGTACATTTCAGATACATACAGTCCAACAGGAAAGGAGATCCAGTATTTGGGGCAACCATGAAGAGATATTTTGGAAATACGTGCCTTGCTTGAATCTAGAAACGAAGCTGTTTTGTGTCTTTAAATTATAAGCTAATATTCAAAGATGACTTTTCTTCTTTCCTTCTTTCTTTCTTTCTCTCTCTCTCTCTCGCTCTCTCTCTCTCTCTCTCTCTCTCTTTTCTTTTCTTTTCTTTTTTTTTTACACAGAGTTTCACTCTTGGTGCCCAGGCTGGAGTGTTGGAGTGCAATGGCCCAATCTCGGCTCACTGCAACCTCCACCTCCCAGGTTCAAGCAATTCTCCTGCCTCAGCCTCCCCAGTATCTGGGATCACAGGCATGCGCCACCATGCCTGGCTTTTTTTTTTTATTTTTTATTTTAGCAGAGACGGGGTTTCTCTATGTTGGTCAGGCTGGTCTCGAACTCCTGACGTTAGGTGATCAGCCCTCCTCGACCTCCCAAAGTGCTGGGATTACAGGCGTGAGCGACCGCGCCTGGCTAAAGATGAGTTTTTTCTGAATAATGTAATCTTTATTGAATTAAATTTCAAATTAAAGGTCAGAATACCTTAAGAAATTTATGCATAAATATTTTGAAACAAAACTATAGTGCTAAT
>NW_016897551.1:0-329 GCF_001698545.2 Rhinopithecus bieti | reverse complement strand
GATGCTGTTGAGGACTGAATTATTCTCCAAGTTGAGAGATGTCCTTGGGTTAAATTAAAAGCCCTACCTAAAACTGAGGTGGGGATGGGGAGAGCCTTTGCCTCCCACCCCACCCTCCCCTTAAACCCTCTGCTTTTGAAAGCAGATCATGTTCACTGCGATGCTGGACACTACAGGTATCTGTCCCTGGGCCAGCAGGGACCTCTGAAGCCTTCTTTGTGGCCTGGCTTATTTTTTTTGTTTTATTTTTTTTCATCCTGTGGTTTTCTAATGGACTTTCAGGAATTTTGTAATCTCATAACTTTCCAAGCTCCACCACTTCCTAAATC
>NW_016897550.1:0-2076 GCF_001698545.2 Rhinopithecus bieti | reverse complement strand
CACCGCGCCCGGCCGTTTTTTGTACTTTTAGTAGAGACGGGTTTCACCCTGTTAGCCAGGATGGTCTCGATCGACTGACCTCGTGATCCGCTCGTCTCGGCCTCCCAAAGTGCTGGGATTATAGGCTTGAGCCACCGCACCTGGCCCTAATTTTGTATTTTAGTAGAGTCGGGGTTTCTCCATGTTGGTCAGGCTGGTCTTGAACTCCCCACCTCAGGTGATCCACCTGCCTTGGCCTCCCAAAGTGCTGTGATTACAGGTGTGAACCACCACACCCAGCCTGCCCAGCTAATTTTGTATTTTAGTAGAGACAGCGTTTTGCCATGTTGGCCAGGCTAGTCTTGAATTCCTGACCTCAGGTGATCAGTCTGCCTTCGTCTCCCAAAGTGCTGGGATTATTGGCGTGAGCCACTGCGCCTGGCATATTTTTTATTTTATTTTTTGAGGAGGTGGAGTCTCTCTCTGTGGCCCAGGCTGGAGTGCAGTGGCGCCATCTGGGGTCACTGCAACCTCCACCTCCCAGGTTCAAGCAATTCTCCTCCCTCAGCCTCCTGAGCAGCTGCGGCTACAGATGTGCGCCACCACGCTTGGCTAATTTTTTGTATTTTAGTAGAAACGGACTTTCACCATGTTTCCCTAGCTGGTCTCAAACTTCTGAGCTCAGGCAGTCTACCAGCCTCCCAAAGTGCTAGGATTACAAGCATGAGCCACCCCACCCTGCCCAATGGCTCACTTCAGCTTCAACCCGTCAGGCTCAAGCTTCTCCTACCTTAGCCTCCTGAGTAGCTGGGACAACAGGTGTGTGTGCTACCATGTCTGGGTGAAGTTTTCTTTTTTTGATTTTTTGTAGAGACAGGATCGTGGTTTTGTTTTGTTTTGTTTTGGTAGAGACGGGGTCAGGCTGTGTTTATGTTGGCCAGGCTGGGAAATAAGGTCTTAATCGAGGGAGTTGAAGATTCTTGGGGAATGGCACGTAGAGCAGCTGTGGAGGGAGAGGGTGCTGATTGCTAGCTAAAGACTTAGACATTTTGCAGACATGGACTCATGATAGTTTTGGGTGATGAGTCTATCTTGTTGTAGGATAGCTTGAAAGAGGAGGAAGAAACTAGAGGCCATAGTAATGTAAGGTAACATTAAGTATCCTGATGTCAGTAATGGAGAAGAATGAAAGACTAGGATTGATCGGGTGACTGTGTGGTCAGAGGATGCGAGGAGAAAAGGACATCTTGTGTGTGTGTGTGCACACATTTCTAATTGTATATCTTCTACTTGTTTTCTCCCCACCTTTTAGCTGTACTTTCTCAGGGCCAAAATGAAAATTTACCTGCTACCGACCACATCATCTTGTGCATCTGTGTAGCTCAGTTTTATTTCTTTAGATCTGTGGTCCTTGGAAAGAGAGCCCACTACCACCCAAGACACGTCTAATATAATACACAGGGCACTTACGTGGTTAGAAAATAAGAGATGAAAGTAGCTTGTTGGCCAGGCACAGTGGCTCACTCCTGTAATCCTAGCACTTTGGGAGGCCGAAGTGGGCGGATCACGAGGTCAAGAGATTGAGACCATCCTGGCCAACATGGTGAAAACCCGTCTCTACTAAAATACAAAATTAGCTGGGTGTGGTGGCGCACACCTGTACACCTGTAATCCCAGCTACTTGGGAGGCTGAGGTAGGAGAATCACTTGAACCCAGGAGGCGGAGGTTGCAGTGAGCCAAGATAGCGCCAGTGTACTCCAGCCTGGCGATAGAGTAAGACTCCATTTCAAAAAAAAAAAAAAAAAGTAGCTTGTTTTGTCCAGGTGCGGTGGCTCACGCCTGTAATCCTAGCCCTTTGGGAGGCTGAGGCAGGCAGATCACCTGAGGTCAGGAGTTTGAGACCAGCCTGGCCAACATGATGAAACCCCGTCTCTACTAAAAGTACAAAATTAGCTGGGTGGTGGCGGGTGCCTGTAATCCCAGCTACTGAAGAGGCTGAGGTAGGAGAGAATTGCTTGAACCTGGGAGGCGGAGGTTGCAGTGAGCTGAGATGGTGCCAGTGCACTCCAGCGTGGGCGACGGAGGGAGAATCCATC